>NC_091673.1:23591590-23894621 GCF_042453785.1 Malus domestica
TAGCATCACTATCGTCGAGCCCTGTTGCTGGCCTGTAGACCAATCGCATAGAGCACCTTAGGACGACGTCGTTGAACATCTGGACCATACGGCAGCAGCCCTTTGGGTTTTACTGCGCACGTATGACACCCAGGCCCTTAGCTTGGTTAGGGTTTTGAAACGGGCCTGCAGCCCTAGCCCACTTCAGCAAGCTTGTAGCTTTGCTGGGCTCACCTATGCGCCCCTGGCCTATCTCCAGTAAGCTCGATGCTTGCTGGGCATGTCCCTCTTGCCACTTACAGCAAGGCTGCTTGCTTGCTGGGTCCTCTTGCCTTCGAAGCTAGCCTTTTAGCTGGGCTTCTCACAACCAAGCCCAAAATCAAAGCCAGCTTTTGGTGGGCTTTGAGGCACACCCATCCTAGGCCAGCTCTATGCTGAGCCTGTGCACCCGCGCCTTTTATGGTCCACAAACCAGCAACCTTACTGCTGGGCCTATCCCTGACCGTGGCCTGCAGCCATGATTGGGTTGCTCCGCAGCCAACTTGCGGCCCACTAAGCCCCTTTTAGGGCCTTGCCCCACACACGACACCCAAGCCCACCGATATTGGGCTATAATGTTAACCTGAATGTTATTGTTTTTTTCGCTTCTACGATCAAACCTAAATGGTTACGATCTATTAAATTAATTAAAGTGACCAGCAGTTCATTAATATGATAATTAATCCAAAATTATTGACCTGAAGTTCACTTTTTAGCAATTAACGATTCAATAAATTATTTCGTTTCTTTGAACCGTTGACTATCTTTCATAGTCCTGATGCATTCACACTTGGATTCTTGAAGCAATCCACAAATTCACTACACTTTATTGTATATTATCTTTTATGTTCTTGCAGGTACCCATGTTTGTACCATACTTGACCAATCCCAAAACTACTAAGCACCGGTCAACGTTATACCGTCAAGGACCCAGAAGAGTTTCCCTCCAACCAAGAGGCCAATCACAGCGTGACACGTGTAGACATCAGAAGCCAATCACAACACGACATGTGTCAATGTCAAAACAAAGCTAGAAACTTTCTTCTATAAAAGGAGATCATTCTCCCACAATATTTCCTAATATCATTTGTATTAAATCATTCACTAGTACTCACTAAAGGGGAGCTTGAACCTATGTACTTGTGTAGACCCTTCACAATTAATGAGAACTTCTCTACTCAGTGGACGTAGCCAATCTGGGTGAACCACGTACATCTTGTGTTTGCTTCCCTGTCTCTATCCATTTACATAATTATCCATATTAACGACCGGAGAAATCTAGCGAAGGTCACAAACTTGACACTTTCTGTTGTACCAAAGTCCCCACTGATTTTGTGCATCAACAACCCCTATATATGAACTGAACGTTCATAACTAAATCGAACCTGTAGTTTCAAATTTAGTGCCTTTGAAACCCGCAGTTTTCATTCAAAACTTACCACATGAAACTCGTAGCTTTCGTGCTTAAATTAAACCAATACATGTCTATAGAACCCGCATGTTCTACAATACATGTCAATTGCTTTCCATACGACTAACCACGTTTTGTTGTACCTTCTGTTTTAGGGACATGTCGAACTTGAACAAGCTCGATTTCACCGTTTTGGAAGTCGCTGAAAGAAATTACCTAAAGTAGGTTCATGACATGTCCAACTTACTGCAAAGAGTCTTAGAGCTACTATCGAGGAACTTACTGACGATGAACCCGTTGTTGGAGATATGCCCTGAAAGTCAATCTTTGGAAGAAACCTTTCAGGACAATGAATGTGTGTATAGATGACTCTTATACATCAAAAGGCAAAGATACTAATTAGGACTATCTCAATAAACGATATATGTCCTAAATAGTGAATCCATGGACAATGGATCGATGGAAGAAGTAATCTAATGATGTTAGACTACAGAGACATTCTTCACATAACCATCATGTCCAAAAGGTTCCTGGTCATAGGATTGTCAGAGGGATACTGACAATGCATAAACCAGTACATACTATGTCCCCTTCAATTGGAAGGATGGAAAGTCTCATCACATTCGTGTAGTGACACTAAGACAGGTATGTAGGTGCTCATTAAGGGAATGAGTTCACTGAATACAATCGAATAAGAGTACTTGCATGGAGGTCTACTCACATGTCAAGCAAGTAACTCTAATGGTTGGAATAATGTAAGTAATCCTTTGACCTGAGACATCATAGTTGTCTTGGGGATACATTGCTGATCATTTTAATAATGAGACGTGATCGCACCTCATCTTGGGTGTGTTCTATGCATTGTTGGGGTCAGTGATTTATTCTCAAAGGCATGTGAATGATCAACAAGGGATCTCTAATCCTCGTTATGAGAGGATGAATACTCTAAGATATGATTCGGGAATCTTCGGCCGAAGTATTGAGCTTAATAAAGGAAAGTGTTCCTATACGACTCAATTGAATCATATAACATGGAATAATCACATTAGGGGTTTGACATAATATATCCATACCCTAATAATGTGATTGAGAGTATTGTTTTAGAGAAGGATCGAATTACATTGTAATTCCAACTGAATAGGTTCTCCGAACAAATTCTACATTAGCTTGGGTAGCCATGATATATGGTTAGATGTCACTCATGGCTTGTGAGTTATTCTAGATGATTAAATAAGTAGTCATCAAAGAAGAAGGAGAATTAAAAGTAAGTTTTAATTCACTAAGTGATTGGATTAAATATAATCAATTGGATTGGTGCCAATCACCTCACTGCCTTGCTAATTAGAACCTAAAATGATTGTACACCGATACACTCTTGTAGTGAGACAACTAATGGATGATGGAAATAAATAATTGGATTAATTAAGTGTTGTGATTAATTAGAAAGTCTAAAGAAATCATAAAAGCGATAAAAGATCGTTTTGGGCTTAAAGAAAAGTTCGGGTTCATTTGGGCCCATTGGGCCCAAACCCATTGGGTCCTTTTATTCAAGCATTGGATGACTTGAAATGATAAAAGCCCAAAAGCCCAAACAACACAAAGGGGCCGGCCAAATAAAGGGAAAGGGAGAGAGAGGGAGTCAAGTTGTTGGCTAACTTTCTTTGAGATATAAAAGGAACTTTTAGTGAAAAGTTTCATTAGGGTTTTTTGTGAGTTTACTTTCACCAAAAAATAAAGAAAACACAATCTCTCTCTCAACTCACAAGGCCGGCCACCAAGAGGAGATTTTAGCTAATCATCTTTTCTCCTTTTGGTCATTCCTCCATCCATCTCACTACACTAGTGGGTGTGGATCTTTAGAGGTCTTCAACCTTGGAGACTAAAGGAGAACCAAAGAGCACTCATTCTAGCAAGGTGGAGGAAGCAAGGAGGGAGGCTAGGCTCAAGGAGTTCCAAGAACAAAGAGCTTGGAGGTGGTCAATCCTTGGTCTCAAGTCAAGATCAAGAGGTATAAAACTACACCTTCACTTTGTTCTTCAATAAAATGTTTTGATGCATCTCACATAAACCTATGCTTCTTGAAGGGGATTTGCATGACTATAGCTTTGATATTATGTGCTAAAATGCTTCCGTTGCTAATGTATATAGATTTTGAATTGTATATGCATGCTAGTCACTAGAAATCCCATATAAATCTCATTATTTCCCTTCACCCGTCAACGATCTTTATCTGTAGACACATCCATAATGCACTGTAGATCAAGTACTTCGCAAAGGAGGATCCACGTACCCTCTGGCTCTCTCAGGCCGGTCACTTCGATCACCAGAAAGACATTTAGTTGCCTGAAGCAAGACATAACTGGTAGCATTTATGCTTCCAAGACTTTAAGTCCGTTAATGAATACAACTCTAAAGTTTGTAGAATCCGATCACTACTTAAGTTCTGTAAAAATGACTTAACCGAACAAGATCTCCTGGAGAAAACCTATTCGACCTTCAATGCCACCAATATTGTCCTGCAGCAACAATATATGGCATAAAAGTTCACCAAATTTTTGGATTTGATATCTATTTTACTTCTTGCTGAAAAGAAAAACTAGCTTTTGATGAAGAATTATCAAGCTTGACCCACTAGCTCGAATGTTTTGCCTAAAGCGAATGCGACTAATTCTAGCAGCCACAACCGACGGAAACCCCATCATGGTGGTGGAAATGGGCGGCAAGCCCCACCACAGGCCCAATATCAAGAAAATAGAGGCTCACCCAAGGGAGGAAGTTTGACCCAGAAGCACCAACCCCTTGCCCCTAAGGCCTCAAACTTCAAGAACAAGGGAAAAACTACCGTTCAATCGGCTTTCACTAAACTAGACATGTGCTATCGCTGTGGATCAAAGGATCATTGGTCACGCGTATGCCGAGCTACCCCTGAGGTTATTGCCAAGTATCATTCTTGTCGTGAAACTAACTTTGTGCATGTAGAACATCCCGAAGATACTACTACAACTCTAGAGGTTTCAGATTTTCAAGAGGCATCCGCTCCCATGGAAGAATAAAGTTTTATTTTTCTAAGAAATGTTAGGGGGTTTTACTCCCCTAGTGTCCGAACCCACTAGGTGTGGCTGAACCCCTCCCTTAAATTTTAGGTCTATGGTTTAATTTTTGGACAATTTTTCTAAGTTATTGGAATGATTTGTTTGGTTTTGGTTTGTTTTGAATTATGGATAATTATTTTATGGATATTATTTCTTAAATTAATTAATTGAATGAATGGAATTATATTTATGCATGTGACCGATTCAATTAATTTATTTCTAGGTATGACTAGGGGAAAGTTAGTTGTATGACTGATAGTGCCACTACGCACACCATATTGCGTGAGAAACACTATTTTACTAACTTTGTACCTAAAAATGCACCTCTGATAACCTTCTCAAGCCCATCCAACATGATAAAAGGATATGGAAAGGCCTGTATTATGTTGTCCAATGGTGCTGAATTAACCATTAAAGAGGCACTTTATTCTCCACGTTCTGGCAGAACATTGCAAAGTTTCAGAGATATTTGGGATAATCAATATCATGTTGAAACAATTGAAGAGAATGGTTCTGAATTTCTTTGTATCACTACTTACGAATATGGCCAGAAACGTATTCACGAGAAGCTAGAACGTCTCCCGAGTGGGTTGTACTTAGCAACCATTCGATCCGTGGAGACCCATCATATGGCCGGCCCTATGGCTGGGTTCTAGAGCACTTTCTTGCTTTGGCATGATCGAATGGGACATCTTGAACGAGATATTATACGCCGTATCCTCAAAGATCTGATGCGATATTTTGTTTGAGTATTTACACACTCAAGGGGGAATGTTGTAGTCCTATTAGATTAAGAATGTGATTGTGTAAATCCTAGTGTATCTAGGGATATCTTTGAATATTCCCTTTAGTAGTTAATATCCTATTAGAGTTGTAATCCTATTAGGGTAAGGATTTAACCTTCCCTACTACTATAAATAAAGACACAATGGGGTGATACAAAACACACATCAGAATTACATCGCTCTTCTTTCTCTCTTGCCGCTGGCCCTCTCACTCTCTAGTCCTAAATACAGTTCAATAAATTATGCCTACAATACCCACATAATTATTAACATGTTTTAAAAATAACTAAAAATATTTTTTAAAACATAAAGTAAATATATATAATTAGCATGGGTACATTTAGCAAAATTAAAAGTGGGTATAAATAAATTAAAAAATATGGGTACAAATACAAATAAAAGTTTAAAAATATAGGCACAAAAAGGAAATAATATATGGGTACAAATTAAAATTCATAAGAAAATTGGATACAAACTAAAAATAAAAATCTATGATAAAAATTTACCTATAAATATAAATATACCAAATATGACATTTCAATATATATATATAGAAATAAAAAATATTTTATTATTGAAATAATTAATGATGCTTATTAAAATCTAAGGACCTTAATAAAAATTTGAAACGGAATAAGGTTTTAATCAATGAAGTAGGAAAAATATGGATGAGAGCCTAACTTTTCCTTTAGTTCAGTTGCAGTCTTTGATCCTAACTATTATGGACTCAAATCTTATGCATTTTAAGTTTTAGATTGAAGTCCCTCTCCACATAAATAACATAATAATAAAAGAGATGTAATAATATCAATAAAAACTCAAACCATTATTTTGCTTTTGTTTGTACCATACTTGACCAATCTTGAAACTACTGAGCACCGGTCAACGTTATACCGTCAAGGACCCAGAAGAGTTTCCCTCTAACCAGGAGGCCAATCACAGCACGACACGTGTCGACATCAGAAGCTAATCATATCGCGACAGGTGTTAATATCCGAAGCCAATCACAACACGACACGTGTCAATGTCAGAATGAAACTAGAAACTCTCTTCTATAAATAGAGATCATTCTCTCACAATATTTCCTAATGTCATTTGTACTAAATCATTCACTTGTACTCACTAAAGAAGAGCTTGAACCTATGTACTTGTGTAAACCCTTCACAATTAATGAGAACTCCTCTACTCCATGGACGTAGCCAATCTGGGTGAACCACGTACATCTTGTGTTTGCTTCCCTATCTCTATTCATTTACATACTTATCCATACTAGTGACCGGAGCAATCTAGCGAAGGTCACAAACTTAACACTTTCTGTTGTACCAAAGTCCTCACTGATTTTGTGCATCAACATTTGGCGCCGTCTGTGGGAACGACACTTATTCTTACTCTCTTCAGGTTTGTTAAGCTAGTTTCCACCATTCGTACACTTTCTTTTGACCAGGCATCCTTCTTCAACATGGGGAGCGAAGGAAGCCACACCACACAGAATGACACCCCTCTTGCACCTAGTGCGAAGCAACGAAAGAAGGAAGGAAAGAGGGTTGCTCTTCAAGTTAAAGTCGATGAGCTAGAAGCTCAGAACAATAAGATAGCAATGAAGAATGAGGTCCTCTAGGAGCAGTATGAGAAGCTCTTTGAGACGCTCCACGAAACTAGGCGTACTCAAACATGCGAGCTCGTTACCCCTGTGGACATGAATCATCACCTGGGTGCCCCCCAACATGGAGGGTCACCTTCCTTTGACATGGGTATCCTTAATGAGGAACGGGCTAATCATCAAAACATTGATCAACATGAGACTTCTCTCAACCCAGCTGCTTCGACCCGAAGCAGGAGAAGTGGAGGAAGACACCTCCTTGCAGAAGGGTTGGAAAGATCGAAAGCCGTTTATCGTGACTGCCGAGACTTCCTAAAGCAACGTCGAGAGAATCCCCTCCACATATGCTCGAAGATCAATGACCCAAGGGTTTCTGAAAGACTCGGTCCCCTCCCACGACCCAGGCCAGCTGCTAATCTAGGGAAGGAATGACAGGTCCCAGAGGAACATGAAGGTACAAGGGACTCTGAGGTATTCTGACAGACTCGCCCTAGAAGTCAGTACGACGAATCCAAGGAAAAATCACACGCCCTTGCTCAAACTTTTCTACTTCCAAGAGGCGATGGAAACTTACGAAAGAAAATCCCAGTGGTACATGACTCCACTCAGGATCCCCTTGTCCTACAGCTCTTTGAGGAAGTAAATAAGTTGAAGGCCGAACGTCAGGTTGAGATACCTGACTGGAACCAACCCAGGCTGGCCCTCTCACAAGAAGGATTCTTGACACCCCCTTCAAGCGAAGACAAAACAAAAGCTTGGTTTACAACTCTATACTGGAAGGGAGGACCTAATTGAACACCTTAACCTCTTTGAGTCCATCATGGCATATCTGATGCACACCGACGAAGAGCGATGTCTTCTCTTCCCCTCCACCCTTTCTGGCGGAGCTCTAAACTGGTATTGTCGTCTTCCACCTGAGACAATAGACTCATTTGACGAACTGAGGAAATTGTTTGTCTCTCAACACATCTTCCAAACCGATCACTTGCATTCTGCAGATGACTTGTACACTATTCGCCAGAAGCCAGACTAGTCATTACGAGAGTTTGCTGGTTGTTTCAGCTATGAGTATTCTTGCTGCGCTGAGGCAGATGACAAGACTGCCCTCAAGGCCTTCACGGCAGGCCTACGTGATTGTTTCTTCAAGTACATGATCAATGCCAACACTTGGAAGACTTACTCTGAGGTGACGACACATGCTTACAACCATGCCTCCACCGAGGCAAGGACATATCAAGGGAAACCCCCCACAACCACCCCTTATCAGCAAGTAGGGAGTGGAAGCCAGATCCAACCAAATGAGAAGACCTCGACCTTCCAAACGGCAGCGGTGCCTCCCCCTGCCTTACTTAATACTTTGCCAAGTCAACAAACATATCAATCTCAGGGCAAAAGGAAAGATTTCCATCCTCACCAGTCTCATTTTAGTAAAAGGAGTAAGGGAGACTACCGCGATAACCAAGGGTATCCCCATGATAATCCCCGACCCCATGCAGTCAACATAGTGGGTTAAGCACGTTTTAGGACAGCCCCTACCCCAAGGTATGAGGCATACACACCTTTGAACGCCACATGCGTGGCCATTTACCCCAGCATAGCACACTTGATACCGAAGCCAAAGCCGAGGAACCTGGATTACAAGCCCACGAAGAACACGGGAACGTTTTGCTGCTACCACGAGCATAACGGCCATGATGGCGAGAAATGTATCACCCTTCGTGATCATATTGAAGCTTTGACACGTGAAGGAAAAATTGATCAATTCCCCATTCGCCCTCTAACGGGTAACCGTAACCAACGCTAGGTAAATGTGATATATTCCATAAGTGGTGGCACACCCATATCTAAATCTTTAAAATAGGGTCATGAAAAATAGTGAACGAGCTTTACGGTCTGACCACCAAGTGTTTCATGTGGAAGACATCAGGGGAGGTAAGTATCAAAAGCCTAATTGGGATCCAATATGTTTCTACCCTGAGGAAGAAAGAGGTATCATCTACCCTCACAATGACCCACTGATCGTGGAAGCTCACATAGACAACTTTGAAGTACGACGAATCCTGGTAGACACGGGGGCTTCGGCCAATATCATGTTTGCTGAAGCTTTCAAGGCACTTAATGTAGATGAACACTTGCTTGACCGCTCGATTTTCCCTCTGATAACCTTCTCCGGTGATATCGTGCAACCTTTGGGGAGCATACACTTACCTTTCACCATTGGTACAGGCCCTTACACAGCTACCATTACCATTAACTTCCTGGTGGTTGATTGCCCAACGGCATACAATGTCATATTGGGACGCACATGCATCAATGATCTTAAGGCCATGGTATCCACACATATGTTGTTGATGAAATTTCCAACCCCTATGGTAATGGTTACATCAGAGGAAATCAACTTAGTGCACGATCATGTTACAACACTTCGGTTAAGCAACAACACCTGCATGTGCCTAAGGAAACCCTTTCTATACATGACAAAGTCATAAAGACCAGCCCAGACGAAGCCAACTTGGATCTTCACGGTGGCAACAATCAACCTGACGATCCTCGAGATGACTTTTTCACCCAGCAAACATAACCCGCTGAAGAGTTGGAGAAGGTCTCTATCTCAAAAGATTATCCGGATCGCATGATGAAGATTGGCACCACCTTGTCACCACCCATTCAGTTGGCATTGATCTCTTTTTTGAAAGAGAACGCTGAGGTCTTCGCCTGGTCATACGAGGACATGCCAGGCATCTCTCCCGATATCATCTGTCATCGCTTAAGTATTGACCCCAAGACCAAGCCAGTGAGACAAAAGCGAAGATCTTGTGACGCTAAACGATACGAGGCAATAAAGGCAGGAGTCGAAAAACTCAAAGGCATAGGCTTCGTCCGCGAAGTCAATTATCCAACGTGGGTAATAAATGTTGTCCTTGTTAAGAAGAATCCGACCAAGGAAAGTCTCCTGCTCCAAAAGGTCTTATGGAGAATGTGTGTCGATTACACCGACCTAAACAAAGGATGCCCGAAGTGTTGGAAATATGCCCTGAAAGTCAATCTTTGGAAGAAATCTTTCAGGACAAATGAATCGATGTATGGATGATTCTTATACATCAAATGGCAAAGACACGAATTAGGACTATCTCAATTAACGATATATGTCCTAAATAGTGTATCCATGGACAATGGATCGATTGAAGAAGTAATCTAATGATGTTAGACTACAGAGACCTTCTTCACATAACCATTGTGTCCAAAAGGTTCCTGGTCGTTGGATTGTCGGAGGGATACTGACAATGCGTAGACCGGTACATACTATGTCTGCTTCAATTGGAAGGATGGAAAGTCTCATCCCATTCGTGTTGTGACACTAAGACAAGTATGTAGGTGCTCATTAGGGGAATGAGTTCACTGAACACAATCGAATGAGAGTACTTGCATGGAGGTCTACTCACATGTCAAGCAAGTAACTCTAATGGTTGGAAAGATGTAAGTAATCCTTAGACCTGAGGCATCGTCGTTGTCTTGTGGTTAAGTACTTAATCTTTGATTATGTCAAAGTCTCCCCATTCGACGGTGTCCACGGCATAATTGGGGTTAAGCCACGTAGTCATGAAGGCAAGTGTATGCGCAACAAGGAATCTCTAATCCTCGATAAGAGAGGAAGAATACTCTAAGATATGATTCGGGAATCTTCGGCCGAAGTATCAAGCGTATTGAATGGAAAGCGTTCCTATACGACTCAAATGAATCATATAAGAAAGGTGAATTAAAATGAAGTTTTAATTCACTAAGTGATTGAATTAAATATAAGCAATTGGATTGATGGCAATCACCTCACTGCCTTGCTAATTAGAACCTAAAAGATTGTTCACCAACACACTATTGTGGTGAGTAACTAATGGATGATGGAAATAATTAATTGGATTAATTAATTGTTGTGATTAATTTAGAAAGTCTAAAGAAATCATAAAAGCGATAAAGATCGTTTTGGGCTTAAGAAACGTTCGGGTTTAATTGGGCCCATTGGGCCTAAACCCATTGGGCTTTTATTCAAGCATTGGATGACTTGAAATAATAAAAGCCCAAAGCCCAAACAAACAACAAAGAGGCCGGCCACTTTAAGGTGGAAAGGGTGAGATATTTAGTCAAGTGTTGACTAGGTTTCTTTTGTCTATATAAGGAACTTTATAAGATATTGTTCATTAGGGTTTTATGAAGTGTTTAAACAACAAAGAGGCAAAAGAAAAAGCTCTCTAACACATCAAAGGGCCGGCCACCATTGGGGTGTTTTAGCTAACAATCTTTCACCCTTTTGGTTATTCCTTCATCCTTCTCACTACACTAGTGGGTGAGGATCTTTAGAGGTTTCCTACTTTGGAAACTTGAAGAGAACCTAGGAGCACTCATTCTTTCAAAGTGGAGGAGGCAAGGAGGGAAGCTAGGCTCAAGGATTTCAAGGAGCAAAGGGCTTGGAGGTGGTCCATCCTTGGTCTCAAGTCTAGATCAAGAGGTATAAGACTAACCTTCACTTTGTTCTTGATTCTATAATTTGTTTTGATGCATTATATATAAACCTATGAACCTTGAAGGGGATTTGCATGACTATAGCTTTGATAATATGTTATAAATGCTTCCGCTGCTTTCGTATATCATAATTGTTTTGGATATGCATGATAGTCATTTAGAAATCCCATACATGAATCTCATAGTTTTCCCTTCAAGTGGTATCAGAGCCAAAGGTTTATGTATAATGTGTCCTTTTGGATTTTATGCATATGGGTATTAATGTTATGTATGACATATTGTTGTTTCATTCAAAGTATGTTTATCTTTTGTTTTTCAATAGTTGAAAAATGTTAGTCAATAGTTGAGAAAGGTATGGATGCAAAAGATGTTTTGTATGCATGAATGAAAAATGAGTTTAGAACTAGTTTGACATATTATTTCTTCATTTAAAGTATGTTTATCTTTTGTTTTTCAATGGTTGAAAAATATAAATCAAGGGTTGAAAAAGATATGCATGTAAAAGGGTGTTTTAGATGCATGAATGAAGAATAAGTCATGAACAAAATTTGGGGTTTTGAACCAAAGGGATGGCACGGTTTTGGGGGTGGTTTTGGGTTGTGTTTGTGTTTTATTGTAAACCACTCTCACATCCTTTTAAAGCTAGAAAGAAGAAACCTTGTCACTTTTGTTTTTGGGTTTGAAAAATCACCAAGAATACACAAATCTTGAATAAGTGTTCATGGTTTTGTTCTCGGTGTTCATAGTTTGGTTTTTGATGAAAATGGTTTTAATGCATTGTTTTGTGGTTTTGGGTGATGTTCATACCATCCATAACCATATCATATACTTATAAAACCCTAGACTTGACTAGGAGATTTCCATCAAACCTTTTCACCTAAGTTTTAAATGCCAAAACCAAGTGACAAGCAAAATTTTGATTTTTCTACTTTGCATTGAATTAAAGCATGTGGGTGAGACTTCCCATTCCCCCATTAAGTGGCCGGCCTCCCTAGTGGATTTATCCACTTGTGGGGCTATTTTGTAATCTTTGAAAAGTTGATATTTACTTTGAAATATTTACGGTTTTACCCCTAACTTTTCATATTTACATTTAGGCCCCTACTAACTAGAAAGTTAAAATATTTGATTTTAATTTTGTTAGTTGTTTAAACTCATAATACTATTATGCCCATATGCACTAAATCTAAATGTTTATGTTGCATTCCTTTATGATTATTTAAATGTGTTTAAGTAGTTATGAAATGGATGACTTTGGACTTATGCCTTAAACGATAATTGAGCTATATGATAAGGCGCTAAAATCAAATTGTTTGAACCTTGGGAATGTGTTTTAATTACTGTTTAATTGGACCTTGTCACGTTTGACGTTAATCTTTCTCTCCCCTTTTAGTATATGTAATTTATAGGAATTTGTACAAATCGGTTTGTAATTCTTATTACTTCTTAATCTCTATTCGTTAGTGGATTCCCTCTAGTGCTAGACTAGAGTTTCTTTAACTATTGGTAAAGGAGACATAACTAAAAGAGGGTTTTGACATGAGATTAAAGATTAAAAGGGTCCAATGCCCAAATTAGCAATGAATGATTGTCTTTCATTTCTAATGGCTCAATGAAAATGGTTTTAATTGGATTGATAAGCACGTAATTAAATTGACACAACCTCCCCGAGTTTATATTCAACAATGATGGCTCGTTGTTGCAATAATCTAATAAGTCCATGGTCATCCAAGAGCCTAAGATAACTATAAAGTCCAATTTCAAAGGAATGCAAAAACCTTAGTAGTAGTAGTTACTTCCAATATTTGAAAAATTCGTTTTTGATATTGATTTGTTTATCTCAAAACAAATAGTGGGAGTATCATACGCTACTAAATTATAATGAATACAATTAGTAGTTATATATATCTCCAATATTTTGAAAAATGTTTTGATATTGATTTGTTTTATGAAAACGAATAGTGGGGATATTATATGCTACTAATTTCATTAACTTTGGACTAGTAGTTGTAATAGGACATTATTTATTTGATTGTGATTAAATAAATAAAATTGATGAGACCTTAAAATCCCTCAACCAAACAAATATTAAGTTGAAAGCGTAAGAGTGCTTAGAACACTTTTTCGTGGCCTTCCACCGTGGTAGGCTCCAAGCGTTTATGACTTGTACACCGCCTTCACCCTATCATGGGGAAGTGACAAAGTGCATGCTTATATTCAGGAGGAGTTTATTTAAAACATTTGATGAGGTTAAGGTAGGCAACGAGTATGGCCAACATCGTATCATCGTGAGGTCATGCTTGAACCCCTAGCTAAACCGGCATGGTGGGAAAGAACTTAACTAAGAAACATAATGCCAACATCGTATCATCGTGAGGTATTATTTTCTAGAGGCCAAAAAGATGGGTAATCACAAGAGGTTGTTGTGAATGGGTAATTGTACCCTCTCATTATTATTGTTGCTAGCCAAACATCGTATCATCGTGAGGTGGGCTTGGTAATAGTGAGCCTCCCATAACCCGCTAGGAGCTTTCTTTGAAATCTCCCGGATTCCATTATGGGGGATATGGAATTTGCCAAAAATGGTGGGTGGTGTCATTCGGTTTAAAGACCCGAATCGTTTGACTTAAACAACAATCAATCTAATTATTTTATTTGTTTATGTATATAGATATGGTTGGAAGCACACTCGCGAAAATACTCGACAAACATTGCCTAGAGGGGCACAATTTCCCATCATGGTATCGTAATGTCAAGATTCTCCTAACATTGGAGAAGATTGTTTACGTACTAGATAAGCCTCCACCTCACATACCTCTCAGCCCTGAGGCTACTGAGGATGAACGTGCTAAGTATGACAAGCACGTTGAGGATGATATACAAGCCAAGTGCTATCTGTTGGCTTCCATGAATGAGGAGCTACAGAGACAGCACGAGGGCATGGATAATGCATTTTCCGTAATACTCCATCATACGGAGTTATATGGCGAAGGGACGCGCAACCGTCGCTTTAGCACTGTTTGTGAACTTGTAAAGACCAAGATGGTCAAGGGGGCTCCAGTACACCAACATGTACTGAAGATGATAGGATTCATTGAACAATTGGAGAACCTTGGAACTCCACTTGACGGGGAATTGGCCCAAGACTTCGTATTGGCTTCTCTTTCTGATTCATTTGCTCAGTTTATAATGAACTACAATATGAAAAAGATGGATAGTACTCTCTCTGAGTTACTAAACATGTTAGTAACTGCTGAGAAGACTATGAAGAAAGAGAGCGGTGTAAGGACTGCTGCAGTAGCCTACAACAAGCCATCCTCTTCCAAGGCCATGCCGCAAGGCAAAGGCAAAGGGAAGGAGAAGAAGTCACCCACTCCTAAGCCGAAAGGAGGAGTGAGGAAAAAGAAGGCAAAGGAGCCCAAAGGGATTTGCCACCACTGTGGAAAGGAGGGGCATTGGAGAAGGAATTGCAAGTTATACCTTGCAAGTCTTAAGGACAAGCCACAAGGTATGGTTTATGTCCTTATCTTCAATTCTAAATGTTAGATCTTCTAAATATTTATATTTGATATAAAGAGCTAATCACTTGTATAATTGTATATAGGTGGAGAAGCCAAGTAGAAGAAGAACAAGCAAAGAAAATGTGGTGAAGGGTTCGGCCACTATGTTTTTTGCTCACTACTTAGGAAGTTTGTTAGGCATTAAAGATTGTCTTTAAACTTTCTTATTTTGATAAGAACTTATTATGTGGCTTCATGTGATGGAAGACCACTATATAGTGCCTAAATGTATAAAGGTATTTATATTAGTCTCTAAATGTATAGAGCTAATACTTTTTGTATTAAACATTATGAATGTTTGAACTATCATATTAATGTAATGTGAAGTATGCCTTTTTAATATACTATTTCCTTAAAGTAGTGTTATGAATTGAAAATTGTCTTGTTGTATCCTAGATGAGATACAAGAGTTATATCACTTAATTGTAATGTGATAAACCAAACTTTAGATTTATCAATTATGGATAGATCTCACATGTAGGACATAAAAGGATACAATGAATCTTTAGATTTGGTTCCATTTGTCTACTTATGAGTTCTATATGAATTGACAAAAGTCTAGAGAATCCTTTATTGAAGAAAAGGAAGATCACATTATAATGATATAAGTAATAAGAAAAACGTTTCTTATATGGTTATCACTTGAAACACAATGATCAAGATCCCTCTTGATTCAATTAGTAGTTTTGAACAATTAATTGGGCATTCTTAAAATTGTTTTTAAAATGTCAAATGTGTTAGTGATTAAACCAAGAAAGAAGTGTCTAAATCTATAAAAGGTTTAAAGACTTTAGTCACTTAAATAACAAGACATTAAACTTAGTGAAGATTGAAACAAATAAAGCTTGAAATGTTTCAAAGCTACTTCACAATGTCTTCTACCAATATAATCCACTTTTATACATTTTGAATGTATGAAATGATTTCTCATTAAAGTCATGAGAAATAGTGGGAGGTGTGAAAATGGATATAAACTTGAATGTGATTGGTTTATAGTTGTCTAGAGAATAATAGTACTTGACTATTATTAAGAGTTTGTAATTTTAATTGTTAAAAGGACTCAAGCTCTTCAAACGTTAAAATTCTATGTTGTGTAACATTTAAAGAATAGTCTTTGAATGTTGGTTTCATCAACCTAGCATAAAATGGTTATATGTTGGGAGTCGTCCATCATTCTCTTTTATGAGAACATGCTAATAACAAAGCATATGGACAAGTTGATGAAACAAAAGGGAATAAGTTTCAAAATGAGTCACAACATATGGTTTAACAACAAGACAATCCAAATTCAACATCTCATGTAACGATATTGCTCTATGTAGTTTTGATAAAGAATTATATCAACCACCTAGAAGGAATGGTTGAGTTTCTATATCCTTAGTAGGAGCCATGCTTCCACTAAAGACTTAGATAATTCTTATATGACTACATTAAAGGTCTTAGTATGACTAAAACTTGAAGTATGGTGTATGACACCATATAATTTAAATGAATATATTTGATAAAGCAAGTCACACATTTCATGGAATTGCTTGAGAAGGAATTCTTTTATGTATGATTCATTTAAATTAGTGGGAGCAATATGCATTCAAATCAAGAAAATATAATTGTTAATTTTGAATGAATGCTAAGTTACAACAAGGCCAGTGGGAGTGATGTCATAATTTGAGCAACAAGATGTGAATAAAGTCTATTTGATAGACTTGATGAAACATAGATGTTACTCGAAAAATGACAAAACATGACACGGTCAATTTTGAAGTATAGACTTGAAATTGGACTTACTGATATAGTAAGGCTATCTCAATAATGTTATATGGGAATTAAATCTCAAATGTTGAAGATTTAAGAAAGCATTTTCCTATGTGATAGGAAATCACTTTCATAACCCTTATAATGAATGTGTCATAAAATCACAAAAGGGACACATGTATTGACTTGTGAAGTAGATATCCAAAGGTGAAGAAACCACTGAGTTTATCACTTTAAGATATTACTATATCCCAGTATCAGAACCAAAGCAACTGATAGAGTATTATTGCCTTTAAGAAAGAAACATCAGAGTGGGACTCTGGAAGCATGCATTCACTTAGGTTGTTAACCAAAGTGAAAATAAGCCATTTTAACAAATGGAACTTCATAATGGATGAAGTACTAATCATATGAATGAATTGTTAGTATTGTACTACAATGGTCTCAAGCTTGGAGCAAAGTTTGTATAAAGTATACAAACGAAATATATGTAGATATATAGTTTTAGAAACTGCTTCAAAAGGTGTTTTGAATGAAAGGGGTTCTTTTAGAACCCATGATTGAATCCAAACCATAAGGTCGTTAGTAAAGTACTACGACGTAATGGGGCGATAGCTCAAGCCATGGAATCAAGGTCTCATCAAAGTATTCGAACACATTAAAGAGACATCATCAAATGTCTTGGAAACATTTGATAAGTAAATCCCTTTTAAATATAAAAGAGATTAATACATAACCAAGTTAACCTACGAGCATAAACTCTCTCGACAAGATGTATAAGATACACTAGTGATTGACTTTAGTGCAAGTGGGAGATTGTTGGAAATATGCCCTGAAAGTCAATCTTTGGAAGAAATCTTTCAGGACAAATGAATCGATGTATGGATGATTCTTATACATCAAATGGCAAAGACACGAATTAGGACTATCTCAATTAACGATATATGTCCTAAATAGTGTATCCATGGACAATGGATCGATTGAAGAAGTAATCTAATGATGTTAGACTACAGAGACCTTCTTCACATAACCATTGTGTCCAAAAGGTTCCTGGTCGTTGGATTGTCGGAGGGATACTGACAATGCGTATACCGGTACATACTATGTCTGCTTCAATTGGAAGGATGGAAAGTCTCATCCCATTCGTGTTGTGACACTAAGACAAGTATGTAGGTGCTCATTAGGGGAATGAGTTCACTGAACACAATCGAACGAGAGTACTTGCATGGAGGTCTACTCACATGTCAAGCAAGTAACTCTAATGGTTGGAAAGATGTAAGTAATCCTTAGACCTGAGGCATCGTCGTTGTCTTGTGGTTAAGTACTTAATCTTTGATTATGTCAAAGTCTCCCCATTCGACGGTGTCCACGGCATAATTGGGGTTAAGCCACTTAGTCATGAAGGCAAGTGTATGCGCAACAAGGAATCTCTAATCCTCGATAAGAGAGGAAGAATACTCTAAGATATGATTCGGGAATCTTCGGCCGAAGTATCGAGCGTATTGAATGGAAAGCGTTCCTGTACGACTCAAATGAATCATATATGAAGGAATAATCACATTAGGGGTTTGACATGATATATCCATACCCTAATGATGTGATTGAGAGTATTGTATTAGAGAAGGATTGAATTACATTGTAATTCCAACTGACTAGGTTCTTCGAATAAACTTCTACATTAGCTTGGGTAGCTATGACATATGGTTAGATGTCACTCATAGCTTGTGAGTTCTTCTAGATGATTAAATGTAGTCGTCAAAGAAGAAAGGTGAATTAAAATGAAGTTTTAACTCACTAAGTGATTGAATTAAATATAAGCAATTGGATTGATGGCAATCACCTCACTGCCTTGCTAATTAGAACCTAAAAGATTGTTCACCAACACACTATTGTGGTGAGTAACTAATGGATGATGGAAATAATTAATTGGATTAATTAATTGTTGTGATTAATTTAGAAAGTCTAAAGAAATCATAAAAGCGATAAAGATCGTTTTGGGCTTAAGAAACGTTCGGGTTTAATTGGGCCCATTGGGCCTAAACCCATTGGGCTTTTATTCAAGCATTGGATGACTTGAAATAATAAAAGCCCAAAGCCCAAACAAACAACAAAGAGGCCGGCCACTTTAAGGTGGAAAGGGTGAGATATTTAGTCAAGTGTTGACTAGGTTTCTTTTGTCTATATAAGGAACTTTATAAGATATTGTTCATTAGGGTTTTTTGAAGTGTTTAAACAACAAAGAGGCAAAAGAAAAAGCTCTCTAACACATCAAAGGGCCGGCCACCATTGGGGTGTTTTAGCTAACAATCTTTCACCCTTTTGGTTATTCCTTCATCCTTCTCACTACACTAGTGGGTGAGGATCTTTAGAGGTTTCCTACTTTGGAAACTTGAAGAGAACCTAGGAGCACTCATTCTTTCAAAGTGGAGGAGGCAAGGAGGGAAACTAGGCTCAAGGATTTCAAGGAGCAAAGGGCTTGGAGGTGGTCCATCCTTGGTCTCAAGTCTAGATCAAGAGGTATAAGACTAACCTTCACTTTGTTCTTGATTCTATAATTTGTTTTGATGCAATATATATAAACCTATGAACCTTGAAGGGGATTTGCATGACTATAGCTTTGATAATATGTTATAAATGCTTCCGCTGCTTTCGTATATCATAATTGTTTTGGATATGCATGATAGTCATTTAGAAATCCCATACATGAATCTCATAGTTTTCCCTTCACGAAGGATAGCTTTCCTCTTCCTCTCATAGAAAGACTTATAGACTCTACAACAGGGTGTGAACTCCTGAGCTTCATGGATGCTTACTCAGGATACACCCAAATCCTCATGAACCCTCCGGACCAAGAACACACAGCCTTCACTACTAACAGGGGACTATATTGCTATAAAGTCATGCCTTTCGGCCTAAAGATAGGAGGAGCAACTTATCAGAGACTGATCAATTCAATGTTTGCCGAACAGATTGGGAAGAGTATGGAAGTTTACGTTGATGATATGCTAGTCAAAAGCAAACATGCTGACCAACACATCACCAACCTATCTGAAACTTTCACCATTCTGAAGAGGTATCGAATGAGGTTAAACCCCAACAAATGTGCCTTCGGTGTAGGCTTTGTCAAATTCTTAGGCTTCATGATAAGCCAATGAGGCATTGAGGCTAATACCGAGAAGATCAAAGTAATCCTCGACATGAAGGAACCGGTAACTTTAAAAGACATCCAAAGCCTTACTGGCAAGGTGGTTGCCTTAACTAGGTTCATCTCTAAGGCCATAGACAGATGTGCTCATTTCTTCAAAACACTTAAGGGAAGTAAGAAGTACATTACATGGATTGATGAATGTGTTGAGGCATTCAAGAACCTCAAAGACTACATGAGTAAAGCCCCTCTGCTCTCCAAACCTGAGGTTGGTGACACTCTCATTATCTATTTGTCGGTATTGGCTTCAGCAGTAAGTTCCGTTCTCATTCGAAAGGATGGTAATGTCGAACGGCTTGTCTACTACGCTAGCAAGGCCTTAAAAGATATAAAGACACGATACTCCAACATTGAGAAATTGGCTTTTGCATTGGTCATGTCTGCTTGAAAACTTCGCCCTTACTTCCAAGGACACTCCATCATCGTGATTACCAATCATCCTCTTTGACAGATACTCCAAAGTCCTGACACTTCCGGGCAAATGATCAAATGGGCGATAGCATTAGGTGAGTTTGACATCTCCTACCAACCAAAGCCAGCTGAGAAGGGCCAAGCAGTGGCAGACTTCATCGCCGACTTCACATATTCTATTGACATTGTTTCTACGCCTAAAGAAGTAGTTTCATTACCCTCAGAAGCTCAGAAAACAGAACCAACAGCCCCAGCATGGAGCCTATATGTTGATGGCTTGTCCAACTAACAGGGTTATGGAGCAGCACTCCTTACGACCCCTGATAAAGTGGCAATGGAGTATGCTCTTCGTTTCAAATTTAAGGCGTTGAACAATGAGGCCGAATATGAAACCCTCATAGCAGGCTTACGTTTGGCCAAACACCTTGGGGTTAAACGAATTGATATCTTCAGTGACTCCCAATTGGTGGTTAACTAGGTCACCAACAACTTTGACGTTAAGGATAGCTCCATGGCAGCATATCTGGCATAAACACAATTGTTGCTCAAGCACTTCCCTTACTAGATCACCTAAATTCCTCGAGCGGTAAACAGTCATGCAGATGCGTTGGCTCACCTCGCCTCAGCGGTAGAAGACAAGATTGGGAGAACAATTCAAGTCGAATTGTTGGCAGCACCAAGCACCATGGCTGTGGAAGTGTGCAACCTACAATAGGGGGATAGTTGGATTACCCCGATTTATAGATTCCTTACTCATGGCACCCTTCCAAATGACAAAGTCCAAGCTAAGCAAATTCGATACAAGGCTACCCGTTACTTGATCATTAATGACCAACTTTACAAGCGGGGTTTTAACCTACCATACCTAAGATGCCTTACACCCGTAGAGGCGGAAACTGTCATTCGGGAAATACATGAAGGAGTCTGCGGAGATCATGCTGGATCTCAATCCCTAGCACACAAGGCTTTTCGCCAAGGATATTACTGGCCAACACTTCACCAAGATGCCATCAGAATATCCCGCTCATGTGATAAGTGTCAACGTTACGCAACTATTCCTTACTCCCCTCCCGAGCCGCTCACTCCTATTATCAGTCCTTGGCCCTTGGCCCAATAAGGACTTGATTTGATCGGCCCAATGTCTGCAGGGAAGGGTAAAGTTTGCTATGCAATCATTGCAGTTAACTACTTCACAAAGTGGGCCGAAGTTGAACCCTTGGTAACCATTACTGAGGCAAAAATAGAAAACTTCGTATAGAAGAACATCATTTGCAGATTCGGCATTCCCAATGCGATAGTCACTGACAACGGGCGACAGTTCGACAATAATAAGTTCAGGATGTTCTGCTCTAAGTTCAACATCAACTTATGTTTTGCCTCCCCAGCTCATCCCCAGTCTAATGGAAAAGTTGAAGCTATCAACAAAATAATCAAGTGAACTTTGAAAACCAGCTTGGACAAGGCTAAAGGTTGTTGGCCAGAATTTGTACCCCAAGTTCTTTGGTCATACCACATTTCGTATCGGACATCAACAGGAGAAACCCTATTCTCACTTGCCTTTGGTACAGAGGCAGTTGTCCCAGTTGAGCTTGAGCAAGCAATGTTCTGAGTCCAGAACTACGTGCAAAGCGAAAATGAGAAACAACTTACCCTTAACTTAGATCTAGTCGAGGAACACAGAAACCAGGCTCACTTGAGGAATGTCGCCTACAAGCAGCGCATCTCCAACTACTATGACTCAAGGGTCAAACCTCGTTCTTTCAAAGTGGGAGACTGGGTATTGAAGAAAAGATTACTCTGCGACAGAGTCCCGATTGAAGGAACACTTAGTCCAAACTGGGATGGACCGTTTGAAGTTGTTGGCATCAGTCGCCTTGGCTCCTACAAGCTTAGAAGCTCCGATGGTAAGACCCTTGGCCATCCATGGAATGCTGATCACTTGAAGTACTATTACAAGTAAACTCACATTGTACAAGTGTTAAGCTTCAGCCGTTCGACATCCTATGTAACGAAGACTATTTGGCATGAATTCAATAAAGAGGTGATTTAGACAACTCGGTCTTAATCCTCTTACATTCCTAGCAATGAAACACTCGAGTTCAAACCTTCAACATGAATGCTTCCAACATGAAACAAAGTCTAAGTATATGTCAACAAGACTATACAAATAAACGAACAGCTTCACAGTATATTCGTTCATTCATACATTCCAACACATTCATACATAAGCCAACTGTGCTTAGAAAGGGTTTAACATACTTTGTGTCATTCGACACTTGCTACAATGTGCCTAGACACCTTGCTCTTATTTTCACTAACCAGGTGATGAAATGTACAACCCGTACTCTAATATCATTTGGCAACTTGCCACTCATGCCACCAACCAGGTGAAGAAGGAACTCATCTTCATGCCACCAACCAGGTGATGAAATGTACAACCCGTACTCTCCTTCATGCCACAAACCAGGTGATGAAATGTACAACCCGTACTCTAATATCATTTGGCAACTTTAATTTGCTTATGAATGGATGCATGCTTGCTTTGAATTATCAACCACTGCGATTAAAACTATCAATATATTTTAATGATTGATCACCATTAGGGTATTTAGATAAGTAATTTGATGCAATTTCTGTTGGAACATCACCTTGAAATTGAGGAAGGCTTCTTGTGATTAGTAATTGTAAGTTCATTTAAGGCGAACATCACACTCTTAAGGGTTTCATGGTTTTTTAAAGGGTTTTCATGAAACTTAGTGAGTCTTGCATGTTTATATTTGATCTGAACATCACAGGTGGATAGCATACTAGATATACATTTTCGCTTGAACATCACAAGGAAAATATGCATTAGGAAAACCTAACATTCAAAGCATGGATGTGGAAATTCATAAGTAATTGATAGATTTGCATAGGATTGTGACAGTGACGGCTAAACCCTAGTCTTTCCCTAAATTGATTTAGTTAAAAAAAGGTTTTTCTATTTGCTGTCTTTAGTTTCTAACTTCTAGGTTTCTTTAATTGTTAATTCAATATTTTCAAACTCAAAAATCTCAAATCTTTGATAAAAATATGTTTTAATAGTTAATTAAGAGTTGATTTAATTACGAATTAGTCAAACAATCTTTGGGGACAACAACCTTGCATGAGCAATTATACTACAATTACCTTGTATTCTTGCAAGTATTTTTAATGATTTTAACCCTATTTGCGCAGGTGTAAAAAATCCTATCACTACACAACTCACTCTCCTACTTTCTTACTTCACTGTTATCTCGCATCACATTCTCAATTTGTTATCGAAATTCAGTAACATCTATCGTTGCCGTCAACCACATTCAAATTCTGCAGTACAGAGAACTCTTTCTTTCTTGGCAAGCTCGTCAATGGTCTCTTATTAAAATAAAGGTTGACGGTGCATGGAATCTCGCTACAAGTGAAGCTCGTGCAAGAATTATTGCACATGATCACAATGGTACATTTTTAGCTGGTGCTTCTTTACACTCACATCGATCCTCGTTTGATGTTGCCGAAGCAGAGGCTGTTCTTGGGGGTTTGAAATTTGCCAAAGCCAAATGCTTCAATCATATCATCATTGAGAGCGATTCTTCTAGGTCATCGATTGCTTACGGAAACCATACCTTCACAACCAAGGGTGTCTATATCGAATTGTCGATGAAATTCGTCGGGCAGCGGCTTCCTTTGCTTTTGTTCAGTGGAACTGGGTTCCAAGAACGGCCAACCAAGTAGCTCATGTGGCTACATCTTTAACCGATTTGAAAGAGCAATCTCTCATGGGCAACTTTGCCCCCTCCCTCACTAGTTATGGTGCTATCTCAGGATGGGCTTCCATGTCCTCTGCCATCTTTTGATTGAGGTTTGATAGTGGTATCACTATTAGCCTCTTCCTCTTTTGTTTCACCTGAGTGGTGTTCAGTAGTATTTGTCTGATTGTCTAAGCCGTATTTCGCTGCTGCTTAGTTTGTATCGACTGCACTCTTTTTTTTATTCTGGGTTTTGCCTTTGGGCTATCATAGCCTTTATTTGTACTTGTTGTCCCTCTATAGGTCTTTAATGAAGTTTTCATTTGGCCAAAAAAAAAAAAGCATGATATATTAGATGTGGGGACATCATTTTCATAATCTTTGTATATGGTTTTATAACTTCCAACTTAATGTGAATAAACTAATATGAATGATGGTAGATGGCGTATGTTTTTTTACAAATTTCTATTCAATGTTCTTGCAGAAGATGTAAACATTTTTATAAGAATTCAGTAAAGTTTTATAATTTAGTGAAATTTTTTAATCATGTATATTATGTAAAAGTCAAACACATGTCCCAAAGGAATTCACCTTGTAAGTTTTTCTTTTTCCAAAATTGAACCAAATGAAAAAAAAAAAAAAAATTATCCAACATATCCAATACTACAATGCTAGATAATCTGTTTGAAAATGTTTTTATAATAACTAAAATCATTTTTAGACAACCAAAAGCGTTTATGATAATGTTACAGAAAAAGTTCAAAGTACTTCTAGATGACAAAGGAACTTGAAGTGCTTTGCTTTAGAAAAAAAATGCAAATACTTTATTTGCATTTCTATTATAAAATTCGATGCATTTCTAAAATAAGTGCTTTTAAAGAAACATTTTCAAACAAAAGAGAGTACAAATAGTAAAGCAAAATAGATAAAAAACATTTGGGTCAAATCAAATAAATCCTTGTGAAGGAAATGATAAATATAAAATTAACTTTTCTTTTCTAGCTGCCCTATTCTTTTCTATAATTAGTAGAACACTTAGACCCCTCATTGTGATGCATATAAATCATTTTAGTCATGTGGCTAGTTGTTGATTGATTGATATGAATCATATGATCAATACTTCATTGCTTGTTGTAACTATATATATATTGGCTGAGGTTATAGCTATGAAGCTTATACCATCCAATCTCTCTAGTTAAATTGTACCGTCAAAGCCACCCTGCAATTTATTACTGCTCTTTCGGACCACATTGAGATCTTCTGCTTTCTTTGCAGCTGCTTGGTTATTATGACGAGCTTTTACCATTTTCTCACAAGATGGGCACATTGTAAGCATTGTAGCCTTTGGAATCTGAATGTACAATGGTGATGTCCCGTTGCCGTTTAATGATTTCAGCTCCTGCAATTCTTGCTTCAACCTCTGATTCTCGATGCCGAGACTTTGACAGCATTTCTTTAAGAACTCACAGTCTATTTCTGATTGCTTCAACTTTGTCCTGAGGATGCATGCACATCAGTTTATGTGTCGCCTTCTTGAGAACATATATAACATGTCAAACTGTTTGATACGAGAATAATTTCTATTTACGAGTCACCTTGCTCTTCTGTTCTGAAACCAAACTTCAACTTGTCTTGGCTTCAGATTCAATTGCTCAGCAAGTGACTGTTTCTGGGCCTACATAATATAAATCAAACAAACTAAATGGTAATTAAATAAGTAAAATAGTTCTTGACAAAGCAAGCCTTCACAATTTCTCATCTTTATCCTTTCATTAACCGTTATGTCATACCGAGGAACCAATATTCAAGAGGGAGAACGAGTTTGAAATTCAAAATTATAATAGAACTGCTCGATCCCCCTTATGCACTCAGAGTTTGAGTCCCCCTCTTTGCAATTTAGATGAATTTAAACTAGAACATCACTTGTATAATAAAAAAAAAAATCTAAAACATGGCTAAATCAGATTAAAGATTTATATCATACCGGATTTAGGGTGCTATGCCGATTGAAGCTCTCTTCCAGCAAGGTGGATTGCTCTTTTGTGAGCCTCAGCTTCTTTCTCACAACGTTTTTGTTGTTCATGATTACACCCTTTATATTGGTGTGCTCAGTGCTTCTCTCATAACTATCTTCATCTTCATCCATCGTCTTCAAACCTGATCCATTTGCGATGTGATCGTCCGAACTAGGAACCTCCTGCTTCGGGCAAAGCGCAAATAATAGGTCCAAGCATACCAAAGGATTATCCTTCTTCTCTTGCCTTGAAGCATATTCACACACACCAAGCCCTAGTTGGAGCTCTGTGCTGCATGCTGCTTCATCATCATCCATGTTTGAGAGAGAGAGAGAGAGCGAGAGAGAGAGAGATGAATATAATTGTGAAATGGGAAAGGTGGGGGATAAGAGGGATTTGATAGAGATTTTATTATGGGGGTTGAGTTTTAATCAGTTATTAGTCATAATAATTTTGATTGAGAAATTACTTACACCAAATGACCCGTTTTAATGTACTAATGAAAAGTAGAGTGGAAAGAGTAAATGAAGACGTTAAAATTTTGACTCCTTTTAGGAAACCAGAACCTCCTTTAATGCCACATGTTTGCCTTCAAGAATTCCATGGGTTAATGATTTTTCTTGAGCTAGCATTTTTTTCTCATCCATAAAGTTGACTTTCCCCATAACAACATTATCTAGTCGTTTCTTTGACTCCTTGTTCTTAAACGGATGTCCACTCATACAAAAAAATTAAAAGAATTCATATCCAATAATTTGCTGAATGATGTTCCTCAAATCCCAATTCCAAGTTTCTCCATTGTTCAAGTTTGATCAGGCATACCAACTGTCTTTGATTGTAAATACATGTAACGATCATGGCGAGTATCGTCATTTTGGGGTGCATTATTCATGTTTCTTTTTTTATACTTCTTACTATTAGATATTGCCCATAAATCTCATGATAGGCACCTTGCCTGAACATAACATTAAGTTAGGAATGTACCGAGAGATCGACCACTATTCTAAATATAGTAAGGCGGAGAACTACTTTTCATTAGAGCGCCGGGGTGTGAGGGTTGTTCCCATCATTGAAGTTAGAGTGTGGAACTGAGCTTTCCGAATGATAAAGACAAAAAGGTGTATCAGGGAATCCCAAATTCCCAAACATCGGTATTTTTCTCATCTTAGATTTATTGGAGTTTTTAGAGTTTCATTCAATTCCATTAGTTAATGTAGTTTTGACTCTTTGCTGGAACTTTTCAATTGGATTTATATGTAGTAATTGGGAATTGGCTTTATGTGGTTTATGATCATTCGATTTAGATGGCTTGAATATTTGGGTTTATATAAAAATGATAATGAACTGAAGACTGAAGTGCCGAAGTAGATTCTTTTTTAATTGCATTTTGTTTTGGTTGAGTCGGTGGTTGTTTATTTGATCAAACTTGTATTATATTGACTTTTTTTTCTTTGTATTATTTAAACAGTTATGGAGAGGTATTTTAAGAGAAAACCAATAGAAGACACTCCTAAACCCTCGACAACGAATATTCATGAAAGTTCAAATGAAAGTGACATAGAAAGTATACTAGCAAATCTTCTGGGCTTCAACTTCAGATATCATCATATGATTTAATTATTAGAGATCAAGTCTAAAGAGCTTATTTACATATGGAATTGTTTCGACCTCGAAGTCATTAATTTCCATATACGTCATTTGTAGGAGTACAATGAATAATATTTTGACAAGCATTTGCATAATGACTTTTCTGGATTTAAATGAATTAGTAATCTTGCACAAAATTTGATGGAGATAAAGAGGGATAGACAATATCCCTTGGTGTACTTGTTCGTCAAGTTAGCATTAATTTTACCTATTGTGACTACTTCCGTTGAAAGAGATTTTTCGTTGATGAATATTGTGAAGAATCCACATTGTAATAGGATGAGAAATAAATGGTTGAATGATATTTTGGTTGTATACATTGAAAAAGATGTATTTGATGCTATTGACAATAATATTGTGATACAATGTTTCCAATACACGAGAACATGTCGTGGATAATTATAAATGAAAGTATGATCGATTTTTAAAAACTATTTTTATACCATCGCGGTGAATTCCTAGCTTCATCACTAATTGTGATGGTTCATTATATTTATAATAGTATAGGAATGCATCAGTTTGAGGGATAAAATCAAATCCCTATTTACAAGTGAACATTTGAAATACAAAGAACAAACTCTAATAACCTATCCAACAACTGTTGCGCATTTGAATTTCAATTACAGAGCTAAACTATGGTTTGACATTAGCCTGTGAGAAAGATTGCGTGATGGTTACGGTTTGATTGTTAGATGTGGATTTAATAATTTTAGTTTGAGTTAATTTAATTTTGTACTTGAATGTAATTATACAAGAAAAATGATAAGGACACAATTTTTTAGCCTCTTACACATCTCTGTTTGATCCTAACAATAGATTTCGTTTAACTTATTCAATTTGATGACTTGAAATAAGGAGAGGTGTGTGATAAGCTCAAAAGGGTGTGTGAAAATCATTTCCCTGATACAATAAGGCGAGAAGACAATTCACATTTAACGTTTAAGTTGAGTGTGCCAGTGTTAAGGGTCCTAGTTTTTTAGATATAAATAGAGCGCCAAATGCGTTAAAAAAAAACTTCAATTTATTCACCGAGGAATTTCGTCGAATACTAGATGATCTTGTTGTCGTTAGTCGAACTGTATTGCACACAGACTAACAAATATCAACAATTTGACGAGTATTATCAAGAACTTTTGTCAAGTGCTATCGGTG
The DNA here is from genome assembly GCF_042453785.1 of Malus domestica. Classification (NCBI taxonomy): domain Eukaryota; kingdom Viridiplantae; phylum Streptophyta; class Magnoliopsida; order Rosales; family Rosaceae; genus Malus; species Malus domestica. Next base: position 23,620,518 of record NC_091673.1, read on the forward strand.
CAATCTGCTGAGATATGCCCAGCAAACATTACATCAAGCACCTCGTGGGCGCAAAAGGGGTTCATACCAAACATTCAGAGTGTCCCTAGAGGATCTTCACATGTGTATTTCTTGGCCTCTAGGAAATCTTGGGATCACCTTAGTCCCAATGTACATTCACCCTTAGCTATAGAGTGAGATTATATGGATTCAAATAAAATTTCTCCAATTTAAACTTGGAAACCAACTAGGTTTTGGCCAAGTTGGTGACGATTTGTCAATATGACTACAATAGCTTTATGGTTTTTCGGTCTTAGTTTAAGTTTGGCTCACATGGTTGAGAGTTTGATACCTATTTTTGTGAGTTGAATTTCTACTCAGTCATTGAAATTTTTATCTAGATAATACTAATGATGTTGATTTTGTGGAACCATGCACTCTTTGTTAATGCAATTATTCGGTTCTCATTGTGAAGAGACTCTTATTTAACCGGTGATGCCATATGGTAAACATTTACTAGATAATTATGTTAATTTTGAACACGTAACAAACATTTAATGAACCGGTAACGCCACTAGGGCTATGCATTGGTTTAAGAAGAGAATCTCTTCCTAGTGTGGCGAATAAGCAGATCAATATCATCCTCATAACCATTCCCGACCCATTTTTCCTTTCACCCTTGTTCATCTTTCATTTCCCTATATACTTTCTTCATCTCTGAGCACAAAAATGAAAACTGAACACAAAAAACGAAATAGTTAGGTCCTAAATTTCTGAAAGATGAAAAACAAAACCGGATATATGAAGCCGATCAAGGGCCAGGGATTACCTTTGGCAATAAAACCATCATCACAGATTGCATCTTGAAAAAAAGATGCCCTCAACATCAAAATTTTGGAGAGAGAGAGAGAGAGACAGAGTGGGGAACGCAGCCAAAGATTGACATGGGAAAAATAATTAGTTGTTGGTGAGGATAAAACATGGTTAATGATTCAATCGTGAGTGGCTTTGTTTGAAGTGAAACACAAAGGTGAATTTCAGTTTCTTCTCTTTACCTGCCCTGCAACACCAGACGGGAATCCAGTTGGACATTATTAGGCCACAAGCAAGTCTTCACCAAAGAGAGTAAATTTGGTAACAGCATAGGCCCTGGGGACACACCTGTCTACACCATTCTGAGCTGCGCTCTCTCTCTCTCTCTCTCTCTCTCGCTCTCTCTCTCTTTCTCTCTCTCTCATAACAACAGAATCACAAGCATGGGCTCAGACATGTTTCCCCAGTCCCTTAATCAATAATTCTCTCTCTCTCTCTCTCTCTCTCTCTCTCTCTCTCTCTCTCTCTCTCTCTCTCTCTCTCTCTCTCTCTCACACACACACACAAACATTGGTGCTCCAACTTTTCCCCCCCCTAAGAGCAACTCCAGCGTGGGAGTTTGCTTGGGGGACAGGCTAGGAAAAAGGGCCCGAGAGCCCGGCCTACACACTCCAGCGTGGGGAGCCTGAGGGACAGTGGAGGCCCAAGCACCAGGCCTATGAGGAATTGTCAGCCCGCGAGTCCGAAGTGGATCTGTTAGGCTCGTGCACCTCACTCGCATTTGGGGGCGCATCACCCGACATGGTTTCAGTGCCTAGGGCCCGCGGCGTAGTTTCAAAAAGTTACCGTTGGGAAGCCACGTGGCTTCCCATGGTCCGTTGGATCTCAACTGCTATATAATGTGGACCATTCAATTTGCAATGGTAAAAAAAATAAAAAAATCTTATTTAATATCAACCGTTGGATTTGAGATCAACGGTTGATATTATTCTCCTTTATAAATAAAAAAATAGTTTTAAAATTAAGAAAAGTTACCGTTGTGCCACGTGGCACAATCTAGAATGTTGGAATTCAATGTTTTTTAAATCCAACAGCAGAGATTAATTAGTTGAATAAAAAAATTTAAAAATTGTAAAAAATCCGAAAAAAAATTTATTTTTACTTTTCTATAAGTACCTTCTCATTATCATCTACCTTACACCACAATTTCATATTTTCTCAACTACTTTCAATCATATTCCTATCTTTCTGTCAAAGTTTCAATCCAATTTTTTCAACAAAATGACTACTGATGCAGGTACGAATTGGTCGCTTCTTGAAAATGTTGCATTGTGTACTAGCTAGGTTGAAGTTACTCATAGTTCGCTTACGGGTAATGAGATGCAGTTGCGAGAAATGTGGAGTCTTATTCATACCAATTATCTTGAGAAAATGGGTGGGAAAAGAACCAAATAATCGATGTCCAGTCGTTGGAAATTACTTAGCCAATCGTTTAGTACATGGAGAGATGTCTTGGCACGAGCTAGTACTAATATTCGAAGTGGGCAAAATTACGCAGATCAGGTAACAATATATTATTTATATGTTTGTACTATACCCAAATTTACATTATAATTATTTGTTTGTATTATTTATTTGTTACCTACTTTCATTATAATTATTTCTTCTCCCGCATTGTGTAGCAACTTCAAGCACAAAGCTTGGTTTGGTGCCAAAACCAAAAGCAAAAATAAATTATTCAACTGGTGGGAATGTTGGAATATTGTCAAAGATTGTCCTAAATTCAGAGTTGTGCCTGTTGGTCCAGAAGTTTTCATGAACAGCACTCATCTACACTCTACACCTGATCTTTGGCCCACATGTTCATGAAGATGATGCAGAAGAAGTGCCCGAAACGCCCTTCCCTGAACAAGTGTCGGGTTTGACCCATTATCCAATTAGGCCTCAAGGTAAGAAGGCTTCAAAGAGTAAAGGGAGTGCTTCCAAGAATGATTATGCAAAGTACATGGACGAACTTGCTCGCTAAGGTGAATTGACTTTGGCGCTGGAAATTGCGAAATTTAAGGCTGATAAGGCTAGAGATGAGGCAAAAGCTGCAGCTGTTGAGAGAGAATTTCAAGCTAATGAGAGAGAAAGAGCGCTACTTAGGCAAGAAAGGAAACAGGTTAGAGAAAAATGAATGGCTCAACGAGATCGTGAAATTATGAACACGCCTTTAGAAGGAAAGTCTCTAAATTCTAAATATTTTAGGAAGTCGGAGAAAATGAACATGGTGCGAAGGAGGCGTGCAAGAGAAGTGAGAGCAAGAGAAGATGATCCTAACATGACAAGAGAAGATCATCCTCACACCACAAATTGATTAAGTGATGATGAATAGAGTAGTTTTTGTAATTGGAGCCCATAATTTTCCAATCACATTGGGTTATCATTTATTATTTATTGAATAGAGTACTTTATGTTGTTTCCAATTTATTGAATTTAGTACTAAGAGAATATTTATTCAAATGACAAAAGCACACCAAATAAAACTACATAAACATACCAAATAATAAAAAACTCACTAAAAATGAACTGAAAAAAACACACCAACTAAAATTAAATAAACACATCAAATAAAAACAAACACATTAAATGAACTTAAATATCTGCAGCTTGTTTCAATGCCCACTGGAGCTCTATTAAGTCATTTTGCCGGGCATTGTGCATATATGGCATTTGAAGTGCAGTATATTGTTGAATGACCTATTCATTGTAACGTTCATCCCTTTCTAATGGCTCATGTTGCACGGGTTCTTCGGTGGCACCATGAGCAGAATATATACGTGTTCTTGAATTGTTCATCGTGCCTGGCTCATATTCATCAACGGCATCATAATCGTACTCACTTTCCACAATCATGTTGTGAAGAATGATGCACGTCATCATGATGGATCGAAGTGACTCTACATCAAACATTCTGGTAGCACCCCTGACAATCACCCATCGAGCTTGGAGGATACAAAAACAACGCTCCACATCCTTCCTGCACCCCTCTTGACAGCTCGCAAAGTGTTTTTCCCTTGCATTTCACGAATGTGGTACTGTTTTGACAAACGATGACCATCTTGGGTAAATGCGCTAAGTAGTATGGCCCGTTGTACATACGTTCGTTGACCCAGTATGTGACTTTTGGTGTCTTTCCTTGCAAGACATCTTGAACACTGAGGATTGGACTAGGACGTTGAGATCATTTTGAGCTCTCGGAACCCTAAAAAGGCGTGCCAAATCCATGTATCAAAATATGCCACCGCCTCCAAAATGATACTTTTTTATCCTTTTCTTTCCCCATAAGCGTCTTGCCATGCACTTGAACAGTTTTTTCAGGTCCAGTGCATACAATCAATACTTCCAATCATCCTAGGAAAACCTCACATCTCGTTCTTCTTTAGAAGCCTTTGCAAGTCCATTTCAGTAGGTTTCTGGAGGTACTCTGCAGTGTAGATAGATTCGATTGCTCCACAAAACCTCATCAGGGACTCAAGAATGGTTGATTTCCCCATCCTCGTTATCTCATCCACTTGGTTTGCAGATGCTCCATATGCAAGCATCCGTAAGGCAGCAGTAATTTTTTGATGAGGAAGGAGATCCATAGCACCAAAAGCATCATTCTTTTGCACAAAGTAAGAATCATGGTTGCAAACAGCAATCATGATTTTGTTGAACAAATGGTGTTCCATTCTAAAACGACGTTTAAAGTACATATCAAGGAATGCACTATTACGACAATATAATCGTCCAAGAATCCCGTGGCTCGTTGTTGTCTGCTTCTATCAAGGTTTCCAGAATGGTTGGGCCTGTAGAAATGACCCACAACTTGGATGACTCGACGGGAATGCGAGACTCTGCCCATTCTTGCTTCGTCATCTCTCCTTCTACGCTCCTCATCCTCTTCCCTCTCAGTTTGGGCCACCTGGAGATTGAACATTCCTTTTGATTGGTTAAACAATTCTTCCTCTTGCTGATCGATTTCCCACATCATCCTTGAAGAAGAAGACACTGTAAAAATGAAGCAGAAACTATGAATTTTGGTGAAGAATGAAGCAAAAACTATGAATAATGATAGAAATCTTAAGAAAATTGGTGTGAGATTTGTGAGGATGGATGGTGGATTATATAGAAGATTCAGAAAGGATTAGGTTGTAGATAATATCACGTGGCATGCTGTCATTCATTAAAAATCTAATGGAAATCTATCCTTAAAGATTGTAAACAGATTATGATACGTGGCGCGACGAGATTGGTTAATAATCTTATCGAAAATCCATCACCAATAATTGTCTTTTTCGGATTATGACAAGTGGAGCAACGAGAACGATTAAAAATCTTATCCGAAATTACAAAAAAATTTATTTTGTATTATACTAATATTTTATTGCTTATTGTCAGGGCTATTGAAATGCAACGGTGGAGATGCAAAAGATGATTACTGTTCATTAAGAACAGTTACTGTTCACTTGGTGGATATCATAGTGTATTACCTTTTTTGAGGTGGGGGGGGGGGGGGTGGTTCCCACGTTGGAACTGCTCTAAGCATAGGAAGCTTTTCATTTCAGCTGTATAAATGACGAAATCTTTGTGTATCATCATCTTCTGTTTCCTTATAACAGGTCTCTATCTTTCTTCCCACAAGATCAATTCCGCTTCACGGGCTTCTCTCCCAAAAAGACGACCGGCTAGAAAATTAAGCATGTCATTGACCCACAACAAAGATGAATATCAAAAGTTCAAGGTAGGGTTTTTTTTATTATTATTATTTATTTATATATATATATATGATGCATAATGTTTTTATTCCAAGTTTTCATGCAATTCAGAAAATTTTGAGTAAGGGCAACGTGACTTCAACTATTTTCAAAAAGGGTCCAAAACATAACTGTTTTCAGTTCTCACATAACATGCCAAATGAATCCTGTTCGAGCATGTCAGTCTTTCTTTTCACACAATACATGAGTTAACAATCATAATGTTCAGTTCTTCCTGAACAGTCTGCTTTAGTGACGGAAAACATTGTAATTTCACATCAAGTTTGTAGCCTGAAACCATCTGATTCTATTTTTGAAGTTTTTTTAATAGATGCTGTGTTCGTATTCTACTTTTATCCAAAACCATCATTGAGGTTGTGTTACATGTAGGTCATTGATGAAGATGGAGAGTCAGAAGCATCCAAAGTCAAAGAAATTCCACTAGCAATCAAACATGCAAACAGTAACAATGATTTAGACGAGCTTGTTTATCATATTGATTATCATGGAGTGACTACTCATCCAAATCCAACACCCAGACATCCCACACCATAGACCGGTACTGAACCTTCTAGACTGAGATGTATGCAGATATGATGTACTCATATATCTCACGAAGGATTCATTAAAAAAATATATATATATCTCATGAAGGAACACTTGATTAAAGTTGTCTTTAATACTGTTGCGGAATTCATTTTTCTTTTCATCATTTCACTATACCTACATAGCTGTTTGTTCACAAGAATAAACCAAGTCAACAAGTGAAGTATGACGTACCTTGAGCCATAGGTTATAGAATGGCACTTTAACCGTAAACTGGCTACATTAGGTATAAAGCTGGATCATTGACGTATGAATCAGATCCCACTGTGCAAGACGGAGCTGATTCATTCCCTTCCATCAGGGTCTCACACTGTCAGAACTAGCTATAATTATGAACAGAGAGGAGGAAGCGAATATGTCTCTAAACTCATAATTCATAATGCAGTGAAACCATCCCATTCATATATTGCTTTCTGGCCCTTCTATATGTCTCTAGCAGTATCTTATACCTTTCTATTGCATCATCAAATATCACCTCACTACTAAACCTAGATGTTAGCTGCTGGAATGTAGCTTCCACCTTGCCTTTATGTCGACTGCACAATGTGAACAAGTTTTTCATCCCCATCAAATGCATATTCTGTTCACAATTTGGACTGCTTTCCTCCTCCGTATTAAGAAACCCAAGCCATCTAATTCGTTGGAAAGGATCTTCGCTTTTCTGAATTGCTAATTCTACATTCCTGAACACTTTCAAGAACTGTGACTCTATTTTAATTTTGTCAATCAACTGACAGAAAATGATTCGCTGGTTTAAATCAAGCCAATTATGGATATGCGATTGCGAAAAAACCGAAGCAACCAAGCAAGCCTTCCGGAAGGTAGAATCAGAATCGCCAATCAGCACAATAGCAGCGTGCAACAAATTCACAGATATATCATGAATAATTCCAGATGAATACTCGGAAAGGTTATGAGCTTTTTTTTGGTTCTGGTTCCAACTGAAGAGTGCAACATGAACAAATCCCTCCCACCTGTACACAATGAGAACCAGAGTATGTCAGAAGTCTAGCAATGTTAATTCGATTATGAGTTCAGAATTTTTTACATCTTACTTGAAGGTTTTTTTTCTTTCAGAAATCAAAAAGTAAGGGCAATTTCTAATTTTACATACATAACCAACCAATACCAGATGATATGGATTGTAGAAAAAAGATGTCTATTACTCAGCACCATATGATATGGTCACAAATGTGGATCAGCCCACATGCATTGTTCAGCCTCAGAAACAAAGACGTTTCAAAGAAGAATCATTTTAAGCAGTCAAAAGAATTTTTTAATCTTTTGTATAGTTAAAAATATCTTTTGACTGCTTAAAATGATTCTTCTTTGAAACATCTTTGCGTGTAAGCCAACTCCTTATAAGAAAATTTAAGGTTCTTAATCCCCTGATACTTTCAACATGCCCCCTCACTTCTGGTGTCATCTAAGACTACACATGGACATTACATATTGTATGATGTGGGAACATGTGGGCAGTTAGGAACAACACGCGAGCAACCTGCTTTGATAACATGCTAACACTAGAAAATTAAACTTCAACAGACCGAGAAAGCCCTTGAATTCTAGACAATTCAAGTAGTTTGTGTAACTGACCAATTTTGTGTTACAGTTACCCAAGTGTTGTGAACTCAATAATTTATAGACCAAGCTCCCTATCTGTTCAATATTTCCCCCACACAGTGCTTAGGAGTCAATGACAGCTTTTGGGGTTAAGTGGATAGGGATACGGTCAACAGGACTCTAGACAACAACTACTCATTCATTGAGCATTCTGGAGATTCTATTAAATTAAAATGAAGAGAATGTCATAAAAGTATACAAATGACATTATCACAACAGATATTGTTCATGCCCACAAGACAGTTAGAAGAGGTCAATCTCTATTCATATCTTATCTATAATTGGTAGATAATGTATATTGCAGCATCAATATTGCAACATTCCCTTATATCCACAAAATATTCAATGTTCCACATCAGAGGGTGAAAAATAAGTTAAAACTATCCATAAGCTTTCGTCATATATCACTTGCACACATGCTCTGCACGATACTGAATCGTGTACCTATAAGTTTACTTACACTACCAACATCCCACTTGGAAATATTTTATCAGTAAACTATGCCAAAAATCATACCCTTCTGATTTTTTTTTAATTTTAATAATCAACTAATTAGACAAGTAAATTCCTAAATACACAATATGAGGACCAAGGATATCTTAAATCACATGGGTAGAACACCTGGTCAAGACTTTGTGATTGGTAACAGATGGTAATATATTTGATCTGACATACTAAAGATGCATGGGACTAGAAAGTCATTTCATGAACATATTTGACCCAAAAAAACCACAGCGGTAGCAATTAAGAAAGTTGATCATTAACAATAGATTATATTTTACTCATACTTACTCAAAAGGAGGCTCAACCTCAATACCGAGTGTAAGGTGTAAGGAATTGCCATCAGACCCATCAAAACTAACATTCTCGGTGCATGCCTCATGGAGAACACCTCTGGGAATATACAAAATATCACCTTCTCTCAGCAAAAATTGTTTGCATTCAGCTGGTGAACTCTGCACTTCTGAAGCATGTAGCCGATCAAGAGGATCATACAAGCGAGGTAAATGCACATTTGACTGAGGATAAAGTCTCCATTTCTTAGTCCCAACAAGTTGGCATATAAACACACAATGGTCATCGTAGTGGCGAGCCAAACCCTGAGAATCAGGGGGTGTCAAGTACATATTGGCACCAATTGATGGTTGACCAAAAAGAGATGCCAATCCATCTGCAATAGCAGCAACGCTCTCAAAGCGGAACTCCATTCCACGCAGTGCAACTGTATAACCTTCCTTGTATGCTTCTTCACATTTTAAAACATCTTTGACACCAAGATAATGAGGATCCTTTGTACAACAAGAGTTCAAACCGTTCAGAAAAAAATGTTCCTCCCTCTTTAGGTGGCCGTCTGTTCTTAGAACCCGAATGTCCTGCTGGTAGGTTAGAGGGCAACCCAATTTATTTTTCACCTCCCCTAGGAAAGTAAGGATGTTAAATTCATCAGAAGCAATAGGAAGACAAGAAACCATCCTCGGAAGCATTGAAGAAAGAAAGGAAGGAAATGCTCCCGTTGAGTTTAGCGATCGTACAAATGGTCCAAAACTATCATTCTCCTCAACTAAATCCCCTTCTGGATGCCCACGCCGCACAAGAAAGGGTGACACCTCCCACTGATTTGATATGAAATCCTTAAAACCAGACTCAGAGAATCCAAATATACCCCTTTCAACCACATGAAAAGGCAAAGGCTTGATAAGCTGAGAGGCACAAATGGAAAGCCTAAAAAGGGTTTCGGCTATATCACTAATCCTAATGTTGCTAATATGTAAATGCCCCCCTTGGGTGGACTCTAATTGGCTTTCGAACACCATTTCATTCCGCACTTTCACCCACAGATTTCTCATGAAGGCGAAAAAAACATGAGAGAGGTTTGTTGGGATGTTCTCCAATTGCTCAATTTTACAGGTATTGATGAGAAGAACTGCAGCACTAAGAAGTAACACTGGAAGTTCATCTCCCTTAAACCCGATTTTTGGAGCGATAACTCCTCCACTATCCACAGAAACAGAGCAAAAAGACACTGAATTTTCCAAAGATTTATGAACCTGAAGAAACCCAGAACTAAAAACCTATCACATGACATGCCAAGTAAATGAAAAACAATGGAAAGCAAAATAGTTGGGTATGACAAAAACAAAATGTTGGGCACTCACAGAATCCTGGGAAGCGCATAGGAATCGAGCAAACGACGCCGTCCGAAACCAGTGGTGCACAAATCCAGAAGGGCATTGCAGGCAGCCACTGAGACGCCAGTGTTGGAGCTGGCCAATGCGGAGAGCAAGCTATTGATTATGTCAGCATCGGAAGCAATCCTCTGGTTCATGTCCAAGGACTCCAGGGCGGCGGACCCCACCATCTCAGCGGCACGGCGAGATATTGCAGGAGAGTTGAAAGTGAGGAGAGTTGGGAGAAGAGAGAGGGTGGGATCGGTGATCGAGTGGTGGAGTTTGTTTAGGCATTTATTGATTAAGGGTCGGAGGGAGTTGGGGTTCAGAGATGAGAGAGCGGCCAGCACGACGGCGAAGGCGGTGTCGTCGCTAATGTCGTCGGATTCCGGCTTTCTTTTTCTTTTGCTGCGATTCTCCATTTATCTTTCTAGTAGGTGAAGGGAGTTGAGTTTAAACTCTTCTAATTTATTCTCCTCAAATGGGCATCGTGACTGGGGAAATATTTTGGACTGTGTTCAACCTGTGGTTACGGCGCAGATGAATGAAATGTTGTCTCGACCTTTGGCGGATGAGGAAATTAAAGATGCTGTGGTTCAGATGGGAAGGTTGAAAGCTCCAGGGCCGGATGGATTCCAAGGTGTGTTTTTTCAATCTTACTGGGATATTATTGAAGCGGAGATTAAAGGTTTGGCAGCAGAGTTTCTAAATGGAGGAACTTGTTTAAAACCGTTAAATTCCACTAATATTGTGAACTTTAACAAAAAATTTGCGGTACTGTTCAATTTAATGAAAAATCACATTTTTACATAAAAAAATCAATCCTTGTACTATTCACTTTACCCTTTATTTTGTCTTTATCATTAAAACTCAGTTTTCAAACTTTTTTCATTAGTTTTTCTCTAATATTGTCCTAATTCAAAAGATTCCTAATCCATAATCGATGAACCATTTTCGACCAATTAGCCTATGTAATTATTCCTATAAAGTGCTCTCAAAGATTTTAACAAATAGGCTTGTACTATTCACTTTCTCTTCTCAGAATGCTTTTGTGGAAGGAAGAAAGATTCCAGACAATATCATCATTGCCCATGAAGTTTTCCATTTCCCTAAACTTAGGAAGGCGAAGTTAAAGTATGACCTGGGAATTAAACTTGATATGAATAAGGGGGTGGAATGGGACTTCTTGGAGGCTGTTATGTTGAAGATGGGTTTTGATAGAAATTGGGTGAATTTGGTGATGAATTATGTTACCACAGTGGAGTTCTCGGTTTTGATTAATGGTCATCAAGGAGAGAGATTTAAGTCGACAAGGGGTTTACGGCGGGGTGACCCACTTTCACCCTATTTATTTCCTCTTGTCAGTGAGGTGCCATCACTTCTTATCAGATATGCTTCTGATGTGGGATTTGTTGAAGGAATTCGGATCAATGTTATCAGGCCATGCCTCTCTCATCTTTTATTCGCATATGACACTCTGATCTTTCTAAAAGCCACAAGGAACAATTGTCAGAATATTGTGAATCTTCTTAATGCCTACTGTCATGCGTCCGTCCAAGAGGTTAGTTTGCAAAAGTTTGTGGTTTATTTTAATGTTAATACACCAGTTGAGGTGTGTCAGGATCTTTGTAGCATTTTGAATATGCCACAAGTGGAGGACCTAGGGAAGTATTTAGGGATTTCAACAGATTGGGGAAGTTCCAAAAAAGAGGCAATGGCCTATGTTAAGGATCGTGTTTTTAGAAAGATCAGAGGGTGGAAACAACAGTTCATTTCTCAAGCGGGGTGGGAGGTACTGATTAAGGTCGTTGCTCAGGCAGTTCCTGTGTACCCAATGAATATATTTAAATTCTCGAATACCTTATGCAATGAAATTGATGTTGCTCTTGCAAGATTTTGGTGGGGGCAACAAGAAAAAGAAAGAATAATTCACTGGATTAGTTGGGAAGATATGGGGTACTCAAAATGTGAAGGGGCAATGGGTTTCAGGAACTTAAAAGAGTTTAATGTCGCTCTTCTTGCCAAGCAATGTTGGAGATTAATTCATGATCCAAATTCTTTATGGGCCCAGGTTTTAAAGGAGCGATACTTCTGACATGTTTCATTTTTGGAAGCTAAAAAGGGTGGGCGGGCTTCATGGATTTGGTCCAGTTTGCTTTAAGAAAGGGAGTTGTTGCTTAAGGATATGAAATGGCCAGTTATGAGTGGTAATCAAATAAAATTTTGGGTTGATAAATGGGTTCCAAGTATTGACTGTGGTTACCCAAAACCTCCTAATGGAGTAGAAGTGGACAGAGAAATGCACGTAGCTTCTGTTATTCACCTGGTGGGTGGTAGTTGGGATTTGGAGTCTATGCATAATTTGATATCTGAAGAGGACTGTATGGAAGTCTCTAATATCCAGGTGGGTGATTCCAAGCGGGAGGATAGGTTGATATGGCTTGCAGATAGGAATGGGGCTTATACTGTTAAATTGGGCTATAGGTGGCTTCGGAAAAATCATGAGAGAAGATGAAATTCTTGACATTCCTTTTCCAGGCATATTGATCCAGCGGTGTGGCATGGGATTTGGAGGGTGGAGGCCCCTTAAAAAATTCGACATTTCTTGTGGAGAGGAATTAAGGGTGCTTTAGCAACGCAGCTGAATCTTTTCAAGCGGAAGTGTGCCATGTCTCCCGTCTGTCCAATCTGCAACGAGTGTGAGGAGTATGTTGAACATCTTTTGTTTTTTTGTCCTTGGGTTGATATGGTTTGGTTTGGTGGCCCTTTGAATTATAGAGTTTATAAGAGCTCTATTACTAATTTTGATGTTTGGCTTTTTAAAATGTTTAAGGAGAATTTTGGGGATAAGGCGGAGAGGGCGAAAATTCTGTCTTTGTTGGCCTTTACATGCTGGTACATATGGAAATACCGCTGTAAGTCTATTTTTAACCTCAAACCTCCTTCTCCTATGCAAACTATACAAGCTATTCAATTTGATTATACTATGTTTATGAAGATGAGAGAAAGAAACACTATTCAGCGAGATGCAATGTCTACTGTTCAGCAAGACTGTTCCTGGTCTCCACCCCCTTCCCAAATGGTAAAAATTAATGTTGATGTGCACTGGAAATAGGGGGATTCAAACAGTTTTGTGGATGTTGTCGTGAGAGACTCGAGGAAAAGATGTTTAATGATTCGAAGAAAGGAAGTGCACGCCTCCTACCCTGAAGTCGTTGAGGCTTTAGCGATTCTTAAGGGGTGTCTTTTGGCTCAACAACTTTTCACAAATCATGGTAGAATCGAATTGTAAGCAATTAGTTTCTTATTTAAATGGTAGTGTTGAAAATTGTAATTGGATGACATACCCTATTTTAAGTCGTATACGGCAGTTGGGGTGTCGTTTTATCAACTGCGTGTGGTCCTGGGTGCCTAGGATAGGGAATGAAGCGGCAAACTATGTCGCTAGATTTCGTGGAATGGAGATGAGCGACTCTACCTGGGTCGATAGACCCCCATCTTCGTTGGTGAGGATTTTGAACAAAGATGGTTTACCTTGCCCTCCTTCTTAGGTAGGGTTGCTGTGGGGTGGGGATAACGTGTGAGCCTTGGTTGGCAGCATCTTTTGTATTCCTTATCTTGCTTGTATGTTTTGTTGGTCAGGCTTCCTGACTTTCCTTATTTGTGGTGGTTGTTGTCTTGGAATGAAATTTCCTTGTTTCCAAAAAAAAGAGCACTCTAGCGTTGCAAAGGCCCTAGGACAAGTCACTATTGAATAGCTTCTAATGAACAGTAACTGTCTTTAATGAAGAGTAACTGCCTTTTGCATCTTCACCCCTACATTGAATAGTCATGGCAATAGGCAATAAAATATTAGTATTTTTTATTTTATAAAATAATACAAAATAATTTTATTTGTAATTTCGGATAAGATTTTTAATCGCTCTCATTACGCCACGTGTCATTATCAAAGAAGAAATTTTTTTATGATAGATTTCGATAAGATATTTATCCAATGTCGTCGTGCCACGTGTCCTTACATTTTCAAAATCGTTGATGATAGATTTCCAATAAGATTTTTAACCAATCACGTCGCGTCACGTGTCATAATATGTTTACAATCTTTGAGGATAGATTTCGATCTGATTTTTAACGAATGACAATATGCCATGTGGCATTATCTACAACCTAATCCTTTCTTTTTCCTCCATATAACCCACCATCCATCCTAAGAAATCACACACCAAAATCAAAATCTTTATCATTATTCATAGTTTCTGCTTCCTTCTTACAATGTCTTCTTAAAGGATGTTGTGGGAAATCGATGAGCAAGAGAAAGAATTGTTTAAGCAAGGGGAAGAAATGTTTAATCTCCATGTGGGCAAAAATGTGATGGAAGATGAAGAGAATGAGGAGCGTAGAAGGAGAGATGACGAAGCAAGAAGCAAAAAAGCCTCACATTCCCGTTGAGTCATCCAAGCTGTGGCTTAGATCTCTGGGCCCAGTCGTTCCACAAACCTTAATAGAAGCAAGCAACGACAATGTACGGATCTCTTGGATGATTATTTTGTCTGTAACAGTGTATTCCCTGATACGTACTTCAGACATTGTTTTAGAATGGAACGACATTTATTCAACAAAATCATGATTGCTGTTTGCAACCATCATTCTTACTTTGTGTAAAAGAATGATGTTTTTGGTGTTATAGGTCTCCTTCCTGAGCAAAAAATTATTGTTGCCTTGGGGATGCTTGCATATGGAGCATCTGCAGACCAAGTGGATGAGATAGCGAGGATGGGGAAATCAACCATTTTTGAGTCCTTGATGAGGTTTTGCTCAGCAATTGAATCTATCTACATCGTAAAGTACCTCCGGAGACTTACTGAGATGGACTTGCAAAGGCTTCTGAAGAAGGCTGAGATGCGAGGTTTTCCTAAGTGATTGGAAGCATCGACTGTATGCAATGGACCTGGAAAAACTGTCCAAATACATGACAACGAGCTTATGGAGACAGAAAATGAGCAAAAAGTATCATTTTGGAGGCAGTAGCATCATTTGATACATGACTTTGGCACGCTTTTTTCGGTGTTCTCGGGGCTTAAAATGACCTCAATGTCCTTGCCAAATCTCCAATGTTCAACGATGTCCTGCAAGGAAAAGCACCAAGAGTCATGTACTGGGTTAACGGACGTAAGTACCACGGGCCATACTACTTAACAGACGACATTTACCCAAGGTGATCTTCGTTTGTCAAAACAGTTCCACGTCCGCGAAGTGCAAAGGTGGTCATCGTTTCAAAAAAAAATTTACCGTTGGAAATCCAACGGTCCAGAATAAGTAATCCTTGAAATCCAATGGACGAGAAAAAGCCACGTGGCCACCAACGGTAACATTTTTACGGTCTGCACAGCGGGCCCCAGCGCCTGAAATGTTGTCGGCGACGCACCTTTACGCGCGCGTGTTATGCACGCTCCTGACGCAAAAATAATTAAAAAGTGACCGACGCCACCCTGACGTCAGCATTGTCGCCTATCTATCGAGCTCTAGCATACGCTAGAGTTGCTCTAATAGCAGTTGGCAAGAGTGTCATCTGACCAACCTTTTATCCAACACATTTTCATTTTTTTTTTTTAAAAATTGGGATTAGGTGTGGGGCCCACTCTACATTGAACTTTAATTATCCGAATCGTCATAAATCATCCTTGCAAAAATTCAATTCAATCTGAAACCATTTGCCTATTTAATTATAAAGATAAAATTTAATTGTTTCTTATATAACAAAATATTCGTTAATTTTTTGAACCCAATTAGATGTCTTAAATATTTTCAATTTTGCTAATATTTTGCAAAGATGATCTATGAGGTGCAACTTGAAAAATAGACAATTCGGATCATTAAAATTTGATGTAGTGTGGACCCCACGACTAATCCCTTATTTTATAAATAAAAAAAATAAAAATCTCTTCCCTTAAAGGCTTTCGTTATCTAACAATATAACGATAATTCAATCCACATTCCAATTAACCCTTAAAACTTTAATTTTCAACTATTTAGAAAACAACTCTTAATTAAAACTAGTGGTATGCTGGCAAGTTATACATGTGTAATTAAATTTGTGTATAGTTATAAAAATATTTATTTTACCTTTTTAAGAAAAAAGAAAACATAAAAAAATAAATAAAAAAAATGTTGATGAAAAGAATTCAGATGATGGGAGAAATTATGGGGAGACAATTGTAACCATGTTTCAAATCATTCATACAATGTTGATGAAAAGAATTTAGATGATGGGAGAAATTATGGGGAGACAACATGGAGATTTGTGCCCAAAGATTAAGAAGAAGTTAGAGGATGCAAAGAATGAGAGTGGTCGATGCATTGCTCAATGGTCTGGTGAGATTAAATTCCAAATGGATGTTGAAGGAGGTGACAAATATGTTGTTCATTTGATTGAACATACATGTTCATGTTGAAAATATGACCTCACAGGCATACCATGCAACCATGCCAGTGCTGCCATGAATTACAAGAAGGAGCAGCCAGAGGCATATGTGGATGTTTGTTATTCCAAGGCCATGTACTTGGAAATATATTCTCACTTTAGCCAATGAATGGGATGTCTATATGAGAGGTCACTGAGAATCCACTGATCCAGCCTCCCCTGTATCCTAGACAACTTGGAAGATCCAAGACAAAGAGAAACAAAGAGGCTGCAGTTGGGAGAAAGAAGCTGATCCAAGACAAACTGATGCTACTAACAAAATGGGAGATATTCCACAGCCACAACAACTCTCAAGAAAAGGCCGAGGGACCTCAAATGTGGGATATGTAAAAAAAAAGGACCACAATACCAGACTCATCACATGCATCTTCTTACAAGACAAGAGGTGAAATATAACCCTTTGCAAAGTTTTATGATTTCTATGTTTCAGGCTCAAGTTCTACACATGGAGCTACATCCAGTAATCCAGGTGGTGTACCAAGGAAAAAGGGAAGGAAACTCAAGGTAATAATTGTTCCACTTGTTTTATTGAGTTAGGGTTTGTAAATGAACTTGTGGCCTATATCATGATGACTTAGGGATTATTTTGTTGAACATTGCATGTTGTTGTTGATGTGGATATTGTTGTACTTAACATTGGTAAGCATCAAGCACAAATGGATGAGGTAATTCAGAGGTTCCAACAGATGGAATGAAGCAAAGAAAAACAATGCTACCAAAAAAGTGAAAAGTGTTGGCATACAAGAAGAAATTGAATTTGTTGTGAATGATGACAGCCACTAGGAACTGTTATTTTGCTTAGCTAGTGGTTGGAATTTTTTTGTAAATGTAGGCAGCAGCTAGGAACTGTTATTTTGCTCACCTAGTGGTTGGAATTTTTTGTGAATATTGGCAGTTGCTAGAAATTTGATAGTGGCTGGATATTTTGCTTAGGAACTGATATTTAGGGATACTTAGCTAGTGGCTGGATATTTTTTTGGAAACATGCTATCTTGTTAGGAGATGTTATTTCAGTTGAAGTACTAGATGTTAGCTTTGGTTGCCAATATATGGAACATACTTGTTATTTGAAATTGAACTTTTATGATATGGTTTCCTATTTGGATATTGGAATGCATTTGTGACTATTCATTGATTACCAGGTTGAATTATGTGGGAATATGCATTTCTGCATATTGGAATGCATTTCTGCATATTGGAATGCATTTCTGGTGCATTTTTTCATAATTAGCCACCAAAACCTATAAACAAATAGGAATTTACACACAAAAAAAAAAAAAAAAATGGGCGGGAAACTTTTATTTCAAAATTTTGAAAAAAATCAAATTTCAGCTGAAAATTTGAATTTTTGCTGAGTTGGCATGACGTGGCAAATGGATGTATACGTGTGCAAGTTTTGGAGGGAGTTGGCTGACGTGGTATGGGGTCCATAACTGCCACGTCAGCCTTTAACGAACCAATGGATGGAGAATTTAAGGAAGGTATAATCTTGAAATGAAATATTACATAATGTATGAGAGTGAAATATTTTAAAGATGTTGTATGACGTTGCAATAGACCCCAAACCTGAGGGATAAAGTGTAATTTACCCATAAATTACCTATTAATAAAAGAAAAAAAATGTCATTTGAACTTATACACTTTTATCAATTTGCATATGAATTAAAATTTTAAGCAGTTTGTCATATCAACCTTCTAATATCGTTAATTTGTCATAAGTCTTTAACTCTGTTAGGGTTTTATATCCAAAATAACATGTGTCTTGCACATGACTTGTGTTTGGAATTGTTTAAGACATTTCAGCTTTCCCTTCCCCATCTAAAAATTTACTTTGACCAAGTTTCTCTCCAATAGTATAATCCTCAAAATACATATATCACATGTTCTTGAAGTATAGTTGTCCTCTTAAAACAAGGGTAAATATCAAACCTAAATTTTTCACAAATAGCGTGCATTATTTCGCTGTAATTTCAAAAATAGTATGCATTATTTTGCAGTAGTTCCAGAAATAGTGTGAACTATTTTATTTTAGTTTTGAGAAGTTCGATAAATAATACAAAATTACGTTCACCAAATCACAAACAAGAATATGTAATCACACTTTTGGACTTATGTTCAACAAATACCATATAAATATTCAATTTTTTTTTTTTTAAGTTTTGTATTGGAGCATGAGAACCCCACTTGAAAGGGTGACTTCTCTCTTGCTCTCTCTCAACATGTGTGTCAAAATCTAAGTAAAATGCTTAATTAAATGCTACACTTTATTCAGTTTGACAAACTTCTAAATTCTACTATTAATTATATATTTTAAAATGAGAAATGCTAAGGCAGATTTGTCATCCAAGTCAGTCTCAGGGAAATCATTGTACATGTCATCTATCTTGATAGTATAAGCAAAATAGGTGCCACAAAACAAATAAATAAAGGTATAAGTCTTGATAATACAAGCATATGTCACATCCTAATCTCGGCTCCGCAGTAGCACGATATTGTTCGCTTTGGGCCCCGGCCACGCCCTCACGGTTTTGTTTCTGGGAACTCACACGAGAACTTCCCAGTGTGTCAACCATCCTGGGAATGCTCTCGCCTGAACTCGCCTAACTTCGAAGTTTCGATGGAACCCGAAGTCAGTGAGTTCCCAAAAGGCCTCGTGTTATAAGAGGTGGGCATGTACATATAAGGCACATCATCCCCTCTCCGTTGGTCGACGTGGGATGTTACAATCCACCCCTTAGGGGCCCGACATCCTCATCGGCACACTCACACCACACGGCAGAGTGCCTTTGATACCACTATGTCACATCTCAGTCTCGGCTCCGCCGTAGCACGATATTGTCCGCTTTGGATCCCAGCCACGCCCTCACTATTACATCAGCCACGATGAAATCACACATAGAATAATCCCAGTTTAATTGATACTCAAAATAATTTGGGTGGCAAAATATGGAGGGAGTTCTTTCATTGATATTCAAAATAATCCCAATTTAATTTCATACGCGTGATTCACCACTGCACCACACCACCGCCTCATTGCATCACCATTAAAATCACTGCCGCACCCAAAACTTGGATCCCACCATCTTCTCATGCTTCGTCTTTGTCGTCTTCTTGTCATCTTAGATTTGTCATCATCTCTCAAACTGAAGGTGCTCTGGTTTTCTTCGACAAGACTAAACTAACAAAAAAACAAAACTAATAGAACCTAAAAACGTCAGTGGCAAAATCGAGAAATCAATATGTTAACATGGTTAATTTTAATTGGACTTGTTTAATATTAGACTTTGTACTAACCATTAAATAAAAGTATTACATGGCTTTTGATTAAAACTCAAAGTTTTCAGGCCATTTTTATTAGTTTTCTTTTTAATTTAATCGATATGACCAAGATAATTGAGGTTTTAATATCAAGTTGATATTTTGTTCAAAAACAAAAAAAAATATCAAGTTGATATCACATGAAATATTTGGGATACGAACGCACATCCTTGACAACTAAGCAATCAATCTGTATTTAGGATGAATGAAGGATTCACCCAAAATGATTTGAAAGAATTTTTTCACACATATTACACTATTACCGGTAACACACAAGAGTACAATAATTTTAGCTTGGTTCAATTTATTCAATTTAGTTTTGTTATGGCTTATTTAATCTAACAAGGGAGAGAGAGGGGTGTGGCAGAGAGAGAGAGAGAGTACAAATAGAGATGAGTTTGTGGGGTGTGTAGTGAGGATGTGTTATTCCTCCTACACAGTGTCTTTGTTTATAGTAATAAAGAAGGGAACAATCATTCTCCTCCAAGAAATGCAAGCCCTAATTGGGAATAATAACTAGTATCAAATCTAATTTAGGATTTACAGTCAAACTTTAATACGATATTTATAACACTCCCCCTTAAGTGTGTAAATACTCAAGTAGATTCGGCATCATATAGAGTTGAGGAAGTCGACTCATTAGTACTAATTCTGGGAACACGCTAATCCTAAACAAACAAGGAAATTGCATATAGAACTAAGTCTCACAAAAAACCCAATGGCTATGGTAAAAACCGAGTAGGGACAAAACCCATAGTCTAAGGAAAAGTATGTGAGAAAATACAAAATCAAATGAAACGTCTACGTGACATCATCAAAGATACAATCAAACCAAGGTAGGTGCCTCGTTAGGTAGCAAAAATCCAAATGAAAAAAATGCTCCTAATCATAGGGAAAAAGAGTAAATTAAGATCAAGCAAGTATACTTCAGGATACTCCCCATGAGTTTGACATAATTCTCAAGAGAACTAACAATGTTACAACTCAGAAAGTTTATGCATACCTATTCCTTGAACAAGCTTTTGAAACGTCGCCTTCGGTAGTGATTTGGTGAAAAAGTCCACTAGGTTGTCTTGTGAAAGGATTTGTGTGACTTCAATCTTCTGATGTCCTTGTTGCTGATGTGAGAAGAAGAACTTTGGTGCAATGTGCTTGGTGTTCTCTCCTTTGATGTAACCTTTTTGAGTTATTCATTGCATATTGTGTTATCTTCATAGATCATCGTAGGGATGTCAACAACAAGGTAAAGATTGCAGGAGCTTCGAATATGGCCCAAAACAACTCTCATCCAGAAGCATTCCCTAGTAGCTTCATATAAGGTGAGTATTTTTGCATGGTTAGACGAAGTGGCAACTAAGTTCTGTTTGGATGAGCTCCAAGATATTGTGGTGCCTCCAAAGGCAAAGACATAACCCTTTTAAGAGTGCGCCTTATGCGAGTCAAATAAGTAATTAATGTCAGCATAACCAACAAGGCGGGAATCAACTCGAGAATAAAGAGGGGTTGCAGCATCACTCGAGGATCCGTAAGGATAAAATAGGCTCAGATTCGTAGTACCTTTAAGGTAGCAGAAGATGTCTTTAACACCAGCCTAGTGCCTGCGTGTCGGTGCCTTACTGTATCTTACCAAAAGATTAATAGAAAATGAGATATCGGGTCTAATGCATTGAGCTAAGTAAAATAAAGCGCTTATTGCACTTCGATAAAGAACTTCAGGTTCCAAAATCTCTTCTTCATCCTCTTTCGGACAAAAGGGATCTCGTTGTGCATCTACGATCGAACGATCGTAGAAGTACTGAATGGCTTCTCTTTATCCTCGTTAAAGTGGCGCAACACCTTATGGGTATAGTTCAATTAATGTACTAGGATTCCATCTTAACGACGCTCTATCTCAAGATTGAGGCAGTATCGAGTTTTCCCTAGATCTTTCATCTCAAATTCTGACTTTAAGTGCGCGGCAATTCTCTTCAGCTCTTCAAAAGTTTCGATGAGATTCACGTCATCGACATAAACTGCAACAATCACAAAATAGGAATGTGACTTCTTAATGAACACGCAAGGTCATAGTTCGTTGTTCACATATCCCTGACTAGTCAAATATTCACTCAAACGGTTATACCACATTCTTTCGAATTGAAAGCGTGTTCTGAGGTCATGAACTATTTAATCCAATTAATGTAAGTCCTCGGGGAACTTTCATATAAATTTTCGTATCAAGATCCCTATACAGATACACAATTACTATGTCCATAAGTTGCATACTCAGTTTTTCAGAAACTACCAAACTGATAAGGTAGCGAAAAGTAATCACATCCATGACGGGTGAATAAGTTTTGTCATATTTAATCTCAAGGCATTGTGAGAAGCCTTGCATAACAAGATGAGCTTTGTAATGCACAATTTTATTCTTCTTATTACGCTTCCGAACGAAAACCCATTTGTAGCCAACGGGCTTCACATGTGGAGAATAAGAGCTACAAGTCCAAACACCTTATGTTTCACAAGCAAATCAAATTCGACTTGGGTTGCTTGTTTCCAGTTTGACCAATCAGTTTTACTTTGACATTCATCAATGTAACGCGGTTCAATGTCATCACTCAGCATGATCTCAGTAGCTATTGCATACACTAATACATCGTCAATTATCATCTCATTTTTACACCAAACATCATCCAACCTAGCATAATGGATCAAAATCTTGTGATTCTCAAAAGGTGGATTCGTCTCTTCTAGGACGCTTTCGTAATCTAGAATTTCCTCATGAGTTGGATAAAATAAGTAAGCGACGGTTAGATTCAAGGTAAGCTCAACAACCTGTGTCGTGGGTTTCCTCTTCTAAGGTTGTGAATCATTTGAACCAATAGGCCTTCCATGCTTTTATGTAGGAGCAGAGGATTGGCTAGCCGTAAATGTACATGGATCAATCGAATCGGCATCCCGGGATGCCAAGAGGGAAGTCCGTCGTACATTTAGTACATCCATCTTTGTAGGCACGTTTGCAGCTGGTATATGTGATCCTATCACTCTCGCAAGATCTGTGAAAGCATTTGGTTTACTCTGAAGATCTATTATGCATTGCACTTCCGTTTTAAACTGAGCAGTGCAAGGATCTAAATGAGACAAAGTGGAAGTTGTCCACGATAATTTGTGTCATTCTTCAGGAACGTGATTGTTCTTCTAGAACGAAGACGTTTTTATCTCTCCCTAACAATGGGAATAATGTCTCATAGAAGTGACAATTCACGAAACGAACGGTAAAAAGATTGCCTGTCAAAGGTTCTAAGTAATGAATAATAGAAGGAGAATCATATCCGACATAGATTCCCATTATTCTCTGAGGACCAATTTTTGTATGTAGATATGGCACAATCGATACATAGACCGCATAACCAAAAACGCACATATGCGATATGTCGAGTTCGTATTCGGTAACCAACTAAAGGGTGCTATATGGTTAAGTCACGACGGGTCTCAGGCAGACCAACATGGTTGCGTGCAATATTGTATGGCCCTAAGCAGTGATTGGGAACTTGGTACGTATGATCAACGATTGAGCAATCATTTGTAAGCACTTAATGAATGCCTTTACCAGGTCGTTTGGGGTGTGAACATGAGGTACTGGATGTTCAACTTTAACCCCAACCGACATGCAATAGTTATCAAAAGTTATCAAAAGTTTTAGATGTGCATTCTCTAATATTATCTAATCGAATATATTAGATCGGATAATCAAGGTGGTGAGCCTCAAGCTTGATAATCTAAGCCAACAGTTTGGAGAAGACACGTTCCTTGTAGACAACAAGCACACATGTGACCAATGTGTGAAAATGTCAACCAATACCATAAAGTATCTAAATGGTCCGCATGAAGGGTGAATCGGTCAACAAATGTCCCCCTGAATCCTTTGTAGAAAAGTAGAAGGATTTGAACGAATCTTGTCATAAGAAGGCTAATAATAAGCTTTCCCATAGAACAAGTTTAACATGCGATACCTAAACTTCAAGTTAGTGGATGCTAGTGTGAAGATATGAGGATATGACGCATCGCTGTTCGTCCAGGGTGACGCAAACGATCATGCCAAAGTGTAATTTTATACGCAGTCCCTGAGGTAGGGCTAGCCACACAGTGGCTCTCTATAGGGTGTGTGGTTTTAGTATATAAACCACTCGAGATACGCTCTATCTTCTCTAGAATGCACTTCTGGCCATATTTGTAGGAAGTAATGCACATAAATTCAACACCATTTTCTACGTAGGTTTCAGTGTGATGGTTATTGTCTAATTATTGTCTCTAATGTCTTTAAAGCTCAACAACGTTCTTTCAAAACATGGAGAATAAAGTGCCACATCAATGTCAAGATTGTATCATTGGACAACAATATACGGGCCTTACTATATCCTTCGATCAGGTTGGATGGCTGGCCTTGAGAGAGTTGTCAGAAGTGTACTCTTAGGTATGAAGTTAGTGAAACAATTGCGTTCACGCAAAAGGGTGTGCGTGGTTGTATTATCTGCCAAATAACTAATTTTCCCACTAGTCATACCTAGAAATAAAATTAATTTGAATCGGTCAAATGCATAAAATTTCTAAAAAAAATATCTATTCAAAACAATTTTAAGTACTCATGGATGATAATTCTTAAACTTAATATCCAAAATTAAAATAAATCATCAATAAATAACTTAAACCAAAAAACAAAAGGGGGGTTTGGCCACTTAGTGGAATTCGGCCCTAGGGATCTAAAGTTCAACTAAAAAAATGGTCCATGTCTAAGATTCTAATCTTCCATAGGGGTAACAGCCTCTTGAAAATAAAACACCTCCATCTTGGTATTCTCCGGTTCATCCACTTGCATAAAGTTTGATTTAAACTTCTTATGATGAGAATGATATTCAGCTACAACCTTTAGGGGAGCACGGCAAACACGGGACCAATGGTCCTTAAAACCACAGCAGTAGCACATATCTGCATCCATGGTGTCGGGTGCTTTACCCTTATTCTTGAAGTTTGAAGCCTTATGAGTGAGGTTAGAATGCTTATGGGCTCACTTTCTTCCCCTAGATAGGCCTTGGCTCTAGTAAGCTTGATGGGGTGGGTTCTGGCCGCCCCTACCACACCTAAAATAGTGTTTTGGCCATTGATTTTCGCTATGGTATGCTCAAGCACAGCGTAGCCCTAGTAGGTCGAGCTTGAAGATTCTTCATCAATAGTTGATTCTGCTTTTCAGCAAAAAGTAAATAGAGATCAAATAAGAAAACTTAGTGAACTTCTTAGCCCTATATTGTTGCTGCAGGACAATATTGTCGCAGATAAGGTCGAATAGGCCGTCTCCAAGAGATCCTCTTTGGTCAAGTCCTCGTTACAAAACTTGAGAAGTGATCGGATTTGACAAACTTTAGAATTATATTCATTCACAGACTTGAAGTCTTAGAAGTGCAGATACTGTCAGTTGTGTCTTACTTCAGGCAAGAAGATGTCCTTTTGGTGATTGAAATGATTGGCCAATGCGACCCAAAGTGCTCATGGATCTTCCTCAACAAGGTACTTGGTTTGCAATGCATCATGAATATGCCTTCGAATGAAGATCATAGCAGTGGCTTTCTCTGCTTCGTCAACTGAGTTATCCGAAGGTGAAGCTTCATGTCTTGGACCCATTTAAGGTAGTTTCTTTCGGAGGCCTCTAAAGCGATAAAGTCGAGTTTGTTCAAATTCGACATGTCCTTGTCATAAAATAAATGGGCGAGAATGTGGTTAGTGTAATGGAGATAAATCAATCCATTTACATAGGAGTAGAATGTTCAAGTTCTAATACACATTTATTAGTTTAAATTTACATGAAAAAGCTTTGGGTTTTCATGGGTGATGTTTTCAGAAAAACTTCAAGTTTTCAAACAAGGCATGTTTCAAAAAACTTCGGGTTTCGAAAGAAGTATGAACTTTAGGTTCATAAGTTCCTGCAAACAAACACAAATATATACACAGAAATATGCAACAAAAATATGCACATAGGTCTTCAGGGACCTATGATTATAATTGAAATAATTATTTGGACTTTGGGCCAAAAATAAAGGTTGGGCGAAAAATTGTAAACCCAAAATGTCTAAAAAAATAGGCGTTTTAAAACTCGGAGGCCCAAAACAGTGGACCAAAACCTATGGGTGGGCTGAGTAAACTAGTATTGTGAGGTCCAGGCCCAAATCTGTGCTGGGGTAGGCACGGGCTTAGCTGCAGACAGGCCCAACATCACAAGGAAATATGTTGCAGGTCCATGCCCAAGGACAGAGGCCGAAACGGGCACTGATCTAGTGATATGCGAACACGGATGTATCAACGCATAGGTTGTTACGACGTGGCACAGAGATAATGCCTCAGTCATGACGGTTGGATCCGCTACTATACGGTGCAGGGAGACACTAAAGCCCTCTTGGGCTAGTGTCATTCGCGGGTGAAGGATTCAATTCATCTCATAGGGCTATTGAATTGGTCCGAGGCAGCAAAGGCAACCAGTAAGCCCCCAAAAAAAGGTGATGGATGCTGCAGGCCAGAGAATCTATGGCCCACTGAGGCTCAGGTAGAGAACCTATGACACCCTAGTGGTGTTAGGTGTGGGTATCGGACAAGAAAAATCTCTGGCGCCGCTTCAGAAGGCTTCCTTTAGTCAGTCATGGCACGGCGATGCACGAGGGTTTAGCTGGAACCTTATTTTTTTGGACGGAAAGCAAGGTTTCGACGTCAGGGGTCTAAGAAAACATAAGGATTCAAAGAATCCTTTGAAAATTCAATGATATGCATTAGATTTTTTGAGAAATCCATCATCACCGATGATGGTTAGGTCCCAAAACACGACAATAGGTAATGGTTTCCCAGGAAAAAAAATGGTGAGGCGATAATTGATTGCAGACTGCGCTGGGGTTCATGAGTTTAATGCCAAAAATGACCGTATTCTCAGATGGAGCACCGAGCTGGGCTCCAGTGCATCGCAGCTCAAAAGCTCGCGTGTGGGCTCATCTCCAGCGACATAGGCTGCTGGCCTAGCAGGCTGGGCACGGCGGTTGGACAGCTGCGGCTCACTAAGGTTTCACGAAAATCCCTAATAATTTTTTTTCGGTTTTAATTCAATTCCAGATTATTAAACGTGCATATTTGACAAATAATTCAATGCATGAACATATATTTGATTTGTCTTCTCCACACCGCATCAAGGTAAGAAAAACTTAATTTGCTTTGTCTCCTTCTTGGGTGGTGCTACAGCGGGGCAGCCTTCGGGGTGATGTAGCACGTCGGCTGGCAGAGCCAAGAGTCTGTTCGGCATAACCCGAGAAGGTGGTGTGGCGAGGGCCACGACTTGTGCTGCTTTGCTTGACTGGAGCCAAAGGCTAGCTGGACATAGGCCTGAGGAAGTGGTATGGCATGGGCCACGATTTGGGCTACCACGTCTGTGTTGCTTGCCAAGAATGACGAAACTGCTTGAGTTTGATTTCTCAGCTACTGTAGATGGAGCAATCGAGGATGGAGCTGCCAAGATTGAAGCTGCTAAAGATGAAATATAGGATGAGCAAACTATTGAATGCAAAGTGGTTGATGCCCCCTAGCCATTTGTTGCTTAGCTGGTCTTCGAGTATTTGATCTTTTAAGTTATGTGGCCTACATAGCAACATGGTAAAGATCTATGGAATATGAAAATCGTTAACTAATCACATCAAAATGAGTAGTTGTGTGGAAAATCATTGGCAGTTTACTCCCTTCTATTGAAGAGTAGACCTAGATGGGCGTCGGAGAATTAGTTTATCATCTCGTACAGAAAAGCTTACCCAGATGGGTGTTGGGAAATTAGTTTACCCTCTCGCATTGGAGAGCAGACCCAGATGTCTGTTAGAGAATTAGTTTACCCTTTCGCACTGGAAAGAAATTAGTTTCTCCTCTCGCACTAGAGAGCTGACCCAGATGGGTGTTGGGGAATTAGTTTACCCTCTTGTACTGGAGAGCAATTAGTTTATCATCTCGCACTGAAGAGATGGTTTATCCTCTCATACTAGAGAGCAGACCCAGATGGGTGTCAAATAATTAATTTACCCTCTTGCACTAGAGAACAATTAGTTTATCCTCTCGCACTGGATAGTAGACCCAGATGGGTGTCGGGGAATTAGTTTACCCTCTCGCACTGCAGAGCAATTAGTTTATCCTTTCACACTGGACAATGAACCAGATGGGTGTCGGGGAATTGGTTTACCCTCTCACATTGGAGAGTTTACCCAGATGGGTGTCAGAGGATTGGTTTATCCTCTCACACTAGAGAGCATGGAAGTCGTTGTCGTGAGCGCAGCTGAGGAAAGCTAGATGGCTAGATAATTGAAACAATCCTTAGAGGTCTTGTTCGGCGATCTGCTTAAGACTTTGAATTGCTTATGGAACCTGCGTAATGGTGTAAATGGGAAATACAGTAAGCTGCTCATGGACCTTCTCTAAGTACTGCGTCATCCTTAAATGTTTCATCATGTGTTCTTCTGAGGCTTGGTTGGTGATCAACTAAGAATATGAATGGATTGCATACTTCTTCACCACTAAGTCTTTCGCTAGCAGGGGTTGCTAGTAAAGCCTCGTATTCTACTCCATCATTAGATGCTTCGAAGTTTCAAGTATCGTGGGCTTGGTCGGCACGGTTAAGAGGTTCAAGGTAAGATAGGCACGGTTGGGAGTCGTGGTGCTAGATCGACACGGCTATGAGCCATGGTGATAGATTGAAGGCGGCCAGGAATTGTGGAGTCAGGGGTCAACTTCGGCTAGGTTGTGTGTAGAAAGAGGAATTGGATCACTAGATCTGTGTTACTCGGCTACTGGTGATGTGTTGCTCCGGTATTGAATCGTCTTAAGTAAGGAAGATAAAACCTGCCCCTGGTTCTATATGGTTAGGCTGATGTGTCCTTTTGGTACTTGTTTGCCCTCGACGGGCCATTACGCTAAGTTGCTTCATTTTTCAAAACAAAAGTAATCTTGGTATCTACCAGTATATGTGGGATGGTTTCGTTTGCTCAGTCAATGAAATGTGACCTACTTATGTTGGTCATGTCTCGTCGAAGCACCTCCTCAGTAGCTTTGTTGTGCTGGAAATCGCATAATTGTTTGGTTGGGAGTCTCTCAACTTCTTTCTAAATTTACCTATTGGTCTAGTCTACTCTTCCCTGTATTCGGCTCGTCAATGCAGCAACTGCGGTGCATATGGTACGTTATTGGCAGGCGAACATG
The DNA here is from genome assembly GCF_042453785.1 of Malus domestica. Classification (NCBI taxonomy): domain Eukaryota; kingdom Viridiplantae; phylum Streptophyta; class Magnoliopsida; order Rosales; family Rosaceae; genus Malus; species Malus domestica. The sequence continues at coordinate 23,649,530 of NC_091673.1, forward strand.
TTACTCGTAAGCTGCCAGTTAAACTTGAGCCGAATTGAGTGATTGCTTTTCTTTGTCAGTTGTGCTGCCTACTCTAATGTAAGGTGGATGATGCTCTTTCCGAGCCTAACCTCGAACGAACACTTCACCTAAAAGATTGTCCATGTTAATAATCAGAGTGTGGCCTCAACCATGAATATATGCTCATTTGTGGGCTTAATCGAGAGTGCACGTTTCTTCGTGCGCTAAGACGAGAGTATACGTTATCCCTAAGACCCAGGCAGGAGTGTACACTGCCAAAACACTCTGTTCGTGGCTAGTTAAAGGGTTGCTTACCGGGACACTGCTAGAGAGGTTCATTGTCTACCTTTGTCCTACTTTGAGACACCTCATCTAGGGCACGCTGCATCTCGGTACCCTACAAAAGATGATTCACCAAACTCGTCTAATGCGCTAGGGATCTTGTTAACTCTATGACTTGTTGGGATAAGTGTTGTTTACCATGCGGGATTAAAGAATTTGGATGGTAGGTTTCTCTATAGGTGGTAAAAGTGTAGTGGACTCCATGTGCAAAATTTTGAGCCAGGATAGTTCAATCCATAGAAACTCGGGGTGAAAATGCCCTTGGTTCAATTGTCAATCCATAAATCTAAAGACGGGATGGTTGAATTGGTCCTAGACTGGTAGGGATCGCCAAGTAACCCACGGGAGCAGGTTGGGCTGCGAAAATGGGCTAAGCCATGTGTGGGGTGCATGGGCGCGATGCGGTGCTAAGAGCTCATTGGATCTGCGTTGTTGAGGCTGTGGCCTGGGCTGAAAGGATAGTTGGTGCGACTCGGGCCTGTGATGCGCCTTGGGCCTACGTTGCTAGGGTAACGACTTGGGCTAGCTCGTGACGGGCGTGCCTCTGCTGCCTTGCAGCATGGGCTGTTTGGGCAACCTTCTGGGCTGTTAGAGCAGCTGCTCCCTGCTATTTGTAAACTTGATGCCATGGAGCTAGCCCACTCCCCACTGCCACGGTGGTCCATGTGGCTGCCATAGTGGTGGTGCTTCGTGGTGTCAAATTTGCTCATCTTGCCATTACATTGAGCCTCGTGGATTGTCGTGATAGGGCTACGTCTCATCCTCCATCATTTGATCCGGATCTTTGAACGTAGGAAGTTCCGTTCATCTTGGTTTTCAAATTTCCTGTCATTGTATTTTTCCCTTACCTCTATTCAAAGAATTAAAAAAATCTAGGAATAAGAAAGTATGAAATTTTTTATCAACGAACGAGAAATGAGAAACATTGAATGTGAGAGTCTTCTTCGAGCGTGTGAATCAAACTTTCAATGAAAGCACCAATTTGTGGATGCAAATTTCCACCATCTTCTCCTTTGACGAAAATGCACCTGCAAAATAATAACACCTAAGATTAAGGCCAAAATCCTCACGCACCCACGATGAATGGGGGGCTTTGGCCAAAAAATCTCCGATGCCAAAGTTAGAATTATGAAAAGGATGTGTTTGGGAGTTTGTGGGTAGCAAATGGCTTAACTTTTTAGTGGGATAATATGGCTATTTACAGGGGAGTGGCCGGCTTTTAGGGTAAGGAGTGGTTGGCCATATATGGTGGTAATTGAAGAATAATTGCAAGATATTATTTGACATAATATTTTGCAATTAACATGACAATTATTCCTAAATTAAATAGGAAGTTTAAGGAGTTACCTTTTGAATAAAATCAATAAGGGATTGATAGGGAGTGATGAGAAGGATATGAATAAATACCATATTGATCACCTTTGACACTTCCTTGATTGAGTCGTTATTGTCCGTTGCATGCTCATAGGAATCCTGGTGTGCCTCGAGGGTAATTGTCACAGCCCGTTCCGGAATTTCATATTCGTTGATATGAAATGACAGAACTGCCCTTGACGATTGATAAGGTACGTGTAACCTTAAATTGATTAATTCATACACTCTTAAGTTTTTGGTAAATGAGAGTTGGATTAAAAAAAAATTGGTATTCAATTTGTGTGGCTAGGGACTTAAGGAATTGGACTGTTTTGGATGGACCACACACACACGAGACAAACATTCATCCCGTGCTCTCTCTCTCTTCCCTCTCAGTTTCTCTCTCTCTCTTCCTCTTGAAATTGCACGGACAAGGCACCAAATCCCATAAATCTCCACGGATCGACGCCAAAAAGGTGAGTTTCTTCATCCTTACAACCTCTTGAGTTGAATGGTACCATTTTTAGAACTGGAAGCCTTCAATATCATCGTGAAACCATAACCCCAAAAATGTGCATTGTTCATGCACACGTGAAATGTTGATTTTTAGGGAATTTCAAGCTCACAGTGAGCTTAGTGAGGTCCCAAGGAAGCACGGAGTACTTAGTTTGAAGGTTTTGGACGTCGGGATCGTAGGGTTCGAACTTGGCCGGTTTTCTTGGAGTTTCTCTGGTGAGATTTCGTAATTTTTAGAATCTTAAACTAGTACAACGTGATTCTACATACTTAGGGCTTCATTTTGATATAAAATTCGTAAGAAATGGTTGAGAAATGACGGAGAACAAGCAGATTGAAAAATCTTCAGTTTTCAGCCGCCGGCGAAACCAGTCCGGCGACTGGAGGAAGAAGATGTCGCGAGTGGGGGCGCGTGGGTCCGTGTCCCTCCCGGCACGTGGGGGCGCGTACAGCATTGGAAATTTTTTCTGAAAATACCTCGATGTCCATGACGTCGAGTAGGTCACTATGGTATATTCATATACCCAATTTGAGCATCGTATGAGAAGTTATTACGTATTGTCGGTTATGTGCTTTAAATAACGTTTTTATAGTTGTTTCACATATAGGTGAGACCTATCCCGAGGACGAGCGCATTCAAGGGCGTCACGGGGGTTACGACCCTTCGACATACTAGTGAATGGGCCGTTATTTTCTGTATTTACCTATATACTATTGATTTTTCCCGGAAATTGAATTTAAATGAAAGTATGTTTTAAAATGCCATGCATGCATATTATGAAATATTTGAGTTAGTAATTGATGCATATATATATGTGAAATGGTGTTGTGGACGCATAGGTGAGTATCAGGTGAGTTTTATGTTAATGATGTGATTTATTGTGATGTGAATTGTATTGAAAGCTTAAACCTGCACCTCTGGTGTTAGTGCTTATATTATTCACCCCGCACCACACGCTCACCTTGGATCCAAGTAGGTGTATGTCGTACAGACCATTAGAGGGTTCCAACATGTCGTACAGACCATGAAAGGTGGTTCCGACTTGTAGGTGATTTTAGATTATTATACAGTTGTTGATGAGAGAAGCACTAGAGCGTATTCTTACACCATTCTTGTCGTACAGACTACTTCAGGTAGTTCCGATTTATGTGTAGAGTAGCGCCGTACAGGTCATTGTGGTGACTCCGGTTGGATTGGATATTGAGCTATAGAACTAACCGTACAGGACCAACTGCAGGGTCTTCGGTTGATTAATTATTTCACCTGTTATAATGTTGCATCCTTATTCTATTATTGACGCTTATAGCATGGCATACTTTCTGGTTTTTGATAAAGATTGGTGATTTGAGATATTTGAAGAATTATATGCATATTATGTTATTGTCTGGGAAAGTATATAGGTTTTACAGTGAGGGGTTAGAAATGTTGTTAAATGAAATGTTTTCGAAAAGCTTTGTTTTACTGACCCACTCAATTTTGTTTTCACCCCTCCAGGTTCTAGTTAGCGGTGTGGTGGCTCACGAGGATTCCCACGGCGTTCTGACAGACTACATAAATGTAGGACTCACCTCCGGGTGTTGTAATTTAGATATGGTCCTACTTGATTGCACTTAGTACTTATGCTCTGAATATGTGTGTTTCACACTTAAACTCACTCTAGCATGTTACTTGGATATTATTGCTAGTAGTTGGTTTTTATTCCTTCGTATTTCTCTTATCTATTGCTTCCGCGTCGCACTTTTGGTTACGTCACGCCCACGTGACGGCCAACATGCCTTGATTCTAGGATCGGGGTGTGTCAGTTTGGTATGAGAGCCTAAGTTTGCAATCCTGTATAAATTGTTATTACTCTAATGATCTTTTGATGTCTTCTGTCAGAACTATGCCGCCTCGTAGGTAATCACGTCGTGCTTTTGAGCCTAATTTCCCTGATATAACCCAATTAGGGGAAGCGATGGCCCATGCCTTTCAGAATGCAATCCGTCATCCTCCTCCTTAGAGAACACCCCTGAGACTATGTATAATCTGAAATTAGACCGCTTCATGGGTAATGAGGGTCATGAAGGGGCAGAAAAGTGGTTAGACCATGTTGAGAAGACTTTTCAGGTGATGCAGAGTCAAGGGAATCTTCCTACTAGTAGATGGGTTGAGACCACTACTTGGTTTTTAGGGCGAGAGCCAGCAGCTTGGTGGGTAAATCAAACTCAGTTTATGTCACCTGAGATGACAGCCAATTGGGAAGTATTCAAAGAGAATTTTAAGAAAAGATTTGTTCCCCCGAAGTACATTGATCGTAAGAAGCAGGAGTTCACACAATTGAAGCAAAAAAATATGTCGGCGCATGAGTATTACAGGAAGTTTACAGACTTATCTCGCTATGATCCTGATACAGCTGGTAATCAGGTAGAGATGCTTCGCCGTTTTAAGTTGGGAACTAAGAGGAAATGGCGGACATTTGCTAGTGCAATTCCTTGTACTACTTATCATGAGTTTTCTGAGATCTTGGTTCGGATGGAGGATTCCGGCAACCTTCCTAGTAATAGTGAGGAAGATGAAGATAAGAATGATAATCAGAGGAAAGATGACAGGGCTAAAGGTATCTCCACTTAGGGACCCCGTAAGACACAAAATTTCAAGAAAAGTGGAGCGAGCTCGAGTTCTTCCAGCGGAGGATTTAGTGTCACAGGCCCGAGAAGAAGTGGAAGATTTGCTGGCGGACCCAAGTTTCAGAGGCAGAGAGACTTTGGTGGTGCTGGTGGTTCTGGTGCTCCGTTGTGCCGCCGTTGTAATTTCAGACATCATGGAGAGTGTAGGAGAAGTGGTGGTGGTTGCTACACTTGTGGACAGATGGGACATAGAGCTGCTCAGTGTCCCCAGAGTCAGCAAAGGTCTCAGCAGTTTGCTATGCCACCACTAGCGCCGATTCAGCAGAACTTTGGATCAATCAGTTATGGTCAGACAGTTCGTGGTGGTGCTTACCACTATCAGGGTGATGCTATTCGCTATGCTTCTGGACAGAATCAGTATTCCCAGGATCCTTATTTTCAGACTGGGTATTCCCAAGATCCTGGAGGTTATACTTCATATCCTTCCATGCCAGCTAGCGGATCTCAGTGGTATAGGGAGGCCAGCCCCGACAGGGAGTCTAGCCAGACAAGACAGGGACGTACTCTTCAGGGGTGAGGTAATCAAGGTAATAGAGGTCGTGGTGGACGAAAACAAGCTCAGGGACATGTTAATCATATCTCACTGCAAGATGCTCAGAATCATCCGGACTTGATTATGGGTACGTTAAATATTCTTGGTCACTTTGCTAGAGTTTTGATTGATTGTGGTGCTACCCATTCTGTGATTTCTCATACGTTTGCTCAAATGACTCAACCTCACCCTACACCTCTAGGATTTGATTTAGAGTTTGCTATGCCTAGAGGGGACAAATTTTATGTTGATAGTGTTTATCCAGGGTGTCCAGTGATGGTAGATGGTGTAGTTATGCCAGCTAATCTTATTCCGTTAGATATTGTGGATTTTGATGTGATTTTAGGGTCGTGCCCATATAGATTGTTACGGGAAATCAGTTACTTTTCATCGTCCTGGACTACCAGAGGTTACTTTTGTGGGTGAAAGAAGTAGGGTGAGACATGGTGTTATTTCTGCCATGAGAGTAAAGAAGTTGTTATCGAAAGGTTGTCAAGGATACATAGCACATGTGGTGTTAAATGATGTTGTTCCTAATAGTGTGGAGGAAGTTAGAGTAGTCAGGCACTATCCTGATGTATTCCCAGATGATTTGCCTGGATTGCCGCCAGACAGAGATGTGGAGTTTTTGATTGATTTGCTTCCAGGTACGGATCCTATATCTTTGACTCCATATAGGATGGCTCCAGCTGAACTGAGAGAGTTGAAAATTCAGTTACAAGAATTAACTGATAAAGGTTTCATTCAACCTAGTACTTCACCTTGGGGAGCTCCAGTGTTATTTCTAAGAAAGAAAGATGGAACTTTGAGATTATGTATTGATTACAGGCAATTGAATCGGGTAACGATTAAAAACCGTTATCCATTGCCTCATATCGATAATTTATTTGATCAGCTTAAAGGTGCGTGTGTGTTCTCTAAGATCGATTTGAGATCTGGCAATTATCAGTTGAAGATTAAAGATGAAGATGTACCTAAAACGGCTTTCAGGACCCGTTATGAACATTATGAGTTTTTGGTGATGCCATTTGGATTGACTAATGCACCTGCAGCTTTCATGAGGCTAATGATTGAAGTATTCCAGCAATATCTTGATAGGTTTGTCATTGTTTTTATCGATGATATTCTGGTATACTCTAAGTCAAAAGCAGATCATATTCGACATCTTAACTTGGTATTAAAGAAATTGAGGGAGCATCAATTGTATGCCAAGTTTAGCAAATGCCAGTTTTGGTTGAAACAAGTGGCGTTTTTGGGACATGTAGTATCGGCACAAGGAATTCAAGTAGATTCTCAAAAGATTACAGCAGTGGAGAATTGGGAACAGCCACGAACCGTCACTGAGGTGCAGAGTTTTCTTGGTCTAGTAGGTTATTATCGACGGTTTGTTCAAGATTTTTCTATGATTGCTTTACCACTAACGAAGTTAACCAGGAAGGATGTTAAGTTCGAGTGGGACGAGAATTGTGTGCAAAGTTTCCAGCAGCTGAAATATTGCCTCACATATGCTCCAGTATTGGTACTTCCTGATGATAGCGGTAACTTTGAGATTTACAGTGACGCTTCCTTGAATGGTTTGGGATGTGTCTTGATGTAGCATAATAGAGTGATCGCCTATGCTTCTCGACAGTTGAAGATTCATGAAAGGAATTATCCTACTCACGATCTTGAGTTGGCAGCCATTGTTTTTGCTTTGAAGATTTGGAGACATTATCTCTATGGTGAGAAATGTAAGATCTTCACAGATCATAAGAGTCTTCAGTATCTTTTTACTCAGCATGATCTTAATCTTCGTCAATGAAGGTGGATGGAGTTACTAAGTGATTATAACTGCACTATTGAGTATCATCCGGGTCGTGCAAATATGGTAGCTGATGCACTGAGTAGGAAACCACAAGGTCGACTTAATGCTTTGTATGCTTGTCGTGTTCCTCTTCTTGCAGATTTGAGAGCTACTGGAGTAAAGTTGGAGTTAGAAGAATGAAGATAAGCTATTCTTGCTAGTTTCCAAGTCAGGCCGGTTTTGGTCGATCATGTACTTGAAGCTCAGATGGTTGATGAAGAGATCCAAGAGATGATCCAATTAAGAAATGAAGGGAAAAAGAAAGACCTCAAGATTCGAGAATCAGATGGCATGCTTATGCAGGAGAACAAAATGTATGTATCGAATAATGAGGAATTAAAGAAGGAAATTTTGGATGAAGCACATTGTTCAGCTTATGCGATGCATCCAGGAGGGACTAAGATGTACCATACCATTCGACCATTTTATTATTAGCTGGGTATGAAAAGGGAAATTGCAGAATATGTTAGTAGGTGTATTGTTTGTCAGCAAGTCAAAGTAGAAAGAAAGAAGCCTTTTGGGCGGATGCAACCACTCCCAGTTCCTCAGTGGAAATGGGAAAATATAACTATGGATTTTATGTATAAGCTTCCACGTACATAGAATGGATTTGATGGCGTTTGGGTGATTGTAGATCGACTTACCAAGTCAGCACACTTCATTCCAGTGAAGGAAAAGTATCCCCTGAATAAATTGGCTAAGTTGTTCATCACGAAGATTGTGAAGTATCATGGAGTTCCAGTGAATATTATTTCTGATCGAGATCCAAGATTTACTTCTAAGTTTTGGATAGCTTTTCAGGAAGCTCTTGGTACGAAACTGCTTTACAACACTGCTTATCATCCTCAAACCGATGGACAATCAGAGAGGAATATTCAGACGTTAGAGAATATGCTGAGATCTTCAGTGTTACAGTTTGGGGATTCTTGGCATGATCACCTAGACTTGATGGAATTTGCCTACAATAATAGTTTTCATTCGAGCATTGGTATGTCACCATTTGAGGCACTTTATGGTAGAGATTGTCGTACGCCATTGTGTTGGTCAGAGGTTGGCGAAAGAGTGCTAGAGGGTCCAGAGATTATGGATGCAACTACTCAAAATGTTCAGGTGATTAAGTCTAACCTGAAAGCAGCCCAGGATCGACAAAAGAGTTTAGCAGATAGACATGCTACTGATCGAGTATATGATGTGGGTAATTTGGTTTTCTTGAAATTGTCACCTTAGAGAGGTGTAGTGCGGTTTGGAAAGAAAGACAAGTTAAGTCCTAAGTACATAGGACCTTATGAGATCACTGAAAAGATTGGTGAAGTTGCTTACAAATTGGAGTTGCCACTGGAGTTATCTAAGGTACATAATGTATTTCATGTCTCAATGCTTCGACATTATGTTTCAGATCCTTCACATGTGTTTCCTCCTCAACATTTGGAGATTAATCCAGATTTGATGTATGATGAGGAACTAGTGACTATCTTGGATTGGAAAGACAAGGTTCTAAGGAATAAGACAGTGAGCTTGGTAAAAGTACTGTGGAGGAACCACTCAGTGGAAGAAGCTACTTGGGAGACGGAAGATCGAATGAGAGAGATGTATCCAAGGTTGTTTTATGAGTATTAAGTGGATTGATTGGTTGTATGAATTTCAAGGACGAAATTCTATAAGGAAGGAAGATTGTCATAGCCCGTTCCGGAATTTCATATTCGTTGATATGAACTGACAAAACTGCCCTTGACGGTTGATAAGCTACGTGTGACCTTAAATTGATTAATTCATACACTCCTAAGTTTTTGGAAAATGAGAGTTGGATTAAAAAAAAAAATGGTATTCAATTTGTGTGGCTAGGGACTTAAGGAATTGGACTGTTTTGGATGTACCACACACACACGGGACAAACATTCATCTCGTGCTCTCTCTCTCTTCCTTCTCAGTTTCTCTCTCTCTCTTCCTCTGGAAATCGCACGGACAAGGCACCAAATCCCACAAATCTCCACGGATTGATGTGAAAAATAAGTTAACACACAAATTAACCCTCTTGTTGACAATTGTAGTATGGATAAGTAGGGATCGTTCTTAAACCGGGGATTAGGAGGGATTGCTAAAACACTCTAAACTGACTCAAATCTGTGAAACAAAGTTTAAAAATACGAAACTAGACTCAAAGAATGCAAAACTAAACTCTAAAACACTAAAACGAACCAAAAGAATCAAAACAGCAACCAAACACTCAAAACTGCCTAAAAACCACTTTCTGGGCAGTTTTGAACACAAAGCATCAAATTGGACGAATTTGGGTTTTAACTTGTACCAAAACACTTAAAAACATAAACCAACACACTTTCCAATTAATCTAGGAATTCAAAATAATTGGGGATTTGATTTGGACGAAAATAAACTTAAATGGCAGATTGTAAGAGAAACAGATTGTAATACAAAGTTATGAAGAATCAATGGATGATGGAATGGCTAAGGGGTTCTTCTCCACACATGAAATATATGCAACCTAAATCGATTTCCAGTTATCAATTGAATAAGTTATGAACCTCGACACTCCAAGTTAATTAGGTCCGCTTAAATTAACCTTCAGATTTCCCTAGAATCATTGAATCGGATGAATATGCATCGCAAACAAATTATTCCTAACAAGTTCTCTATATGAACAGCATGATAAAGACACAAGTTAGAATCATTACGTTCTTTGGAAATCATAAGCATCGACAAGGCATTTATAACTATGGAAAGCATGATACTCTTGCCAGGAATCTACTTAACACGATCGTGACTAGCGACCTTCACTAATTGCGAATATAAATTCATAACGATTAGGTCACATATATAATCATGGTTTTGAATACACCCTTAGCCAAAACAAAATTAGCCAATCATACTTAAAGCAAAACAAAGATTACATGAATTAGACATTAAAATCCAAAGAAAGAAAACACCTAGAATGCTCCAACTTGGCAGCAAGTGCATCCAAGAATTCTCCTTTCCCTTGCTTGCGGCAGATTGGTTTGTGGACAGGTTTTGGGTAGTTTTATGGTGTAGAATGGATGAGGAATGATATAGAAAGGTTTAGGGTGAGTGTGGAGGAGTGTTTGATGGTTGGAGGGTGGTGGAAAACTCGGCAAAGAGGTTGGAATAAGGTGGAGTGGCTGTTATGTTTTCTGGGCACTAAAATGGTGTTTTTGGGGTGTTTTGCTGCCTAAGGTGAGTATGGACGAATTTTCTGCATGAATGATGAATATGGGAGGTTCAACCCTTTGCCAAGGGTTGTAAACATGTATATATAATCCCCAAAAACCCTAGAGAATCAGATTAGGCAGTGGGGGAAATGCACAGCAAAGAGGGTGAATTTGTGGTGTGCAATGGTCCAAGGATGAAAATGGAGCAATGATGCAAAGTATGGAGGGTAAAATGGAGTGGTATTTCAGCTAGGGAGTATGAATGATTGTGTTCATTGCATGGAAATGAAAAGGGGAGGTGAAATGTTTCAGAAATTAGTCAAAGGTGCAGCAACATGTGTTGCACACGGCATTGGATCCCAAATGTGGATGATGGAGCATCAATTGGTGCATGGAATGGTTGTGAAAGTTGTGTGAAATCAGATGGGTGAAGGGAACAAGAGGTATGCAGCAATTGAGTGTGATAATTGAGTGTATTGGGGCATGAAATCAGAAATATTTTAGGGGACAAGGATGATTAAGCATGCATGGGAATCCAAAGGGAATGCAATGTGGATTGCACGGCAAGGATGTGTGTCCTTTTGTGGCTGAATTCATGATCCTTTGTACACTAATTCTTCACATTCTTAGCCTCTTTAAGTCTTCAATTTTGTCCAAACCTTGGTTCCAAATATGTGACATGCATTCCAAGCTCCATTTTGCTCCAAAATGCTCCAAAATGCATCTTCTTGCCTACTTTGTCCTTAAAATCTGAAAACACATGAAAATGACTTTAAACATTAAAATAACTAAGGAAACACGACATAAATGCACAAGAACAAGCCAACTCAGTCGCATAAATATGCTCCTATCACGGATCGACGCCAAAAAGGTGAGTTTCTTCATCCTTACAACCTCCTGAGTTGAATGGTACCATTTTTAGAACTGGAAGCCTTCGATATCATCGTGAAACCATAACCCCAAAAATGTGCAATGTTCATGCACACGTGAAATGTTGATTTTTAGGGAATTTCAAGCTCACAGTGAGCTTAGTGAGGTCCCAAGGAAGCACAGAGTACTTAGTTTGAAGGTTTTGGACGTCGGGATCGTAGGGTTCAAACTTCGCTGGTTTTCTTGGAGTTTCTCCGGTGAGATTTCGTAATTTTTAGAACCTTAAACTAGTACAACGTGATTCTACATGCTTAGGGCTTCATTTTGATATAAAATTCTTAAGAAATGGTTGAGAAATCACGGAGAACAAGGAGATTGAAAACTCTCCAGTTTTCCGGCACCGGCGAAACCAGTCCGGCGACTGGAGGAAGAAGATGACGTGCGTGGGGGCGCGTGCAACATTGGAAATTCTGAAAATACCTCGACGTCTGTGACGTCGAGTAGGTCACTGTGGTATATTCATATACCCAATTTGAGCTTCGTGTGAGAAGTTATTACGTATTGTCGGTTATGTGCTTTAAATAACGTTTTTATAGTTGTTTCGCATATAAGTTAGACCTATCCCGAGGACGAGCGCGTTCAAGGGCGTTATGGGGGTTACGACCCTTCAACATACCAATGAGTGGGCTGTTATTTTCTGTATTTACCTATATACTATTGATTTTTCCCAGAAATTGAATTTAAATGAAAGTATGTTTTAAAATGCCATGCATGCATATTATGAAATATTTGAGTTAGTAATTGATGCATATATATATGTGAAATGGTGCTGTGGACGCACAGGTGAGTATCAGGTGAGTTTTATGTTAATCATGTGATTTATTATGATGTGAAGTGTATTGAAAGCTCAAACCTGCACCCCTGGTGTTAGTGCTTATATTATTCACCCCGCACCACACGCTCACCTTGGATCCAAGTAGGTGCATGTCGTACAGACCATTAGAAGGTTCTGACATGTCGTACAGACCATGAAAGGTGGTTCCGACTTGTAGGTGATTTTAGATTATTATACAGTTGTTGATGAGAGAAGCACTAGAGCGTATTCTTACACCATTCTTGTCGTACTGACTACTTTAGGTAGTTCCGATTTATGTGCAGAGTAACGTCGTACAGGTCACTGCGGTGACTCCAGTTGGATTGGATATTGAGCTATAGAACTAACCGTACATGACCAACTATAGGGTTTTCAGTTGATTCATTATTTCACCTGTTATAATATTGCATCCTTATTCTGTTTTTTGACGCTTATATCATGGCATACTTTCTGGTTTTTGATAAAGATTGGTGATTTGAGATATTTGAAGAATTATATGCATATTATGTTATTTTCTGGGAAAGTATACAGGTTTTACAGTGAGGGGTTAGAAATGTTGTTAAATGAAATGTTTTCGAAAAGCTTTGTTTTACTGACCCACTCAATTTTGTTTTGCGCCCCTCCAAGTTCTAATTAGTGGTGTGGTGGCTCACGAGGATTCCCACGGCGTTCTGACAGACAACATAAATGTAGGACTCACCTTCGGGTGTTGTAATTTAGTTATGGTCCTACTTGATTGTACCTAGTACTTATGCTTTGAATATGTGTGTTTCATACTTAAACTCACTCTAGCATGTTACTTGGATATTATTGCTAGTAGTTGGTTTTTATTCCTTCGTATTTCTCTTATCTATTGCTTCCGCATCGCACTTTTGGTTACGTCACGCCCATGTGATGGCCAACACGCCTTGATTCTAGGATCGGGGTGTGTCAGTAATTTTGTCATTCTTGTCCAAAAATCCACGTGTTACCTCCCTAATTTTTTGAGGTTATTTTTGTCTCCACAAGTACCATGCCATCCAACTTTTTATAATACAAGAAATAGTATATCATGTGATTTGTGTTTACACATAGAAGTTGAAGTTATGAGGTCAAAGTAATGGGATTAGTTATCCCATACACTAAATATAAGATTGGATTATCTACATTTTGGGCATGCATTATTTGGAAAACTCCGCATTATTTGGTTGGAGAAATTTTTTTATATTGTTGAAATTAAAATCCAAACAAAAGGTCTTGATTTAGATTGAGAATATGATAATATAAAGGGAGAATGGTCATTTTGGTTCTAGTTTCTAATCAACTTAATTGTTACATTGAAACCTTATTTGTTTAAATATTTTGATTGGGGTTCTTAGCCTCATTTAAGAGATTTAACTCATGCATTTATGCATTTAATGTCGCACCAGTTATGAAATTTAAACAAATTCAAACAATATTTTTAAAATATAATAAATACTAAAAATCAATTTTAGAGTATTATTGTTCTTCACAAAAACTATAACAAAGGAATAATGTATCCACTTAATTATTAACATATTTTAAAAATAAAATAAATACATATAATTAGCATGGGTACATTTAGCAAAATTAAAAATGGGAACAAATAAATTAAAAAATATGGGTACAAATGCAAATAAAAGTTTAAAAAAATATGGGCACAAAAAGAAATTAATCTATGGGTACAAATTAAAACTGAAAAGAAAATTGGTATAAATTAAAAAAATGGTTGCAAATAAAAAAATGGGTACAAACTAAAAATAAAAATATATGATAAAAAAATTAGCCATAAATAGAAATATACCAAATGTAACGTTTCTAACACTAAATGATGAATATATTTAAAAATAAAAAATATTTTATTATTCAAATAATTAATGACATTTATTAAAATCTAAACTTGATAAAAAATTGAAAAAAAATAAGATTTTAGTCATTTAGTAAAATATTTCATTTAGTGTTAGAAACTTTACATTTGGTATATTTATAGTTATGACCAAACTTTGTATCATATATTTCTATTTTTAGTTTGTACCAATTTTTTAATTTGCAACCCTTTTTATAAATTGTACCAATTTTCTTTTTAGTTTTAATTTGTACCCATATATTAATTTCTTTTTGTGCCCATTTTTTTTAAACTTTTATTTGTACTAATTTTTTAACCATTTATTTGTACCCATAAGTTATTTCTAATGTATCCAATTTTATTTAAAAATGTACCAGTTTCTTACATGCAAAATGTACCAATTTGTTTTTGTTTTATAAGTACCATTCCTTTTATGTAAAATGTACCCATTTTTTAATGTACAATCTTTTTTTTAATCTAAAATGTACCCATTGTTTTTTATATATATAAAATGTACCTCTTGTTTTTTTATATAAAATGTACTAATTTAATTTATATAAAACGTGCCCCTGTTTTGTATAAAAGGTACCAATTTTTGTATGTGAAATGTATATACATTTTTATATAAATCTACCAATTTTTTATATGTAAAATGTGCTCAAATTTTATTATATAAATGTACTCATATTATAAAAAATAGAAAAATAGAAAAAATTCTAGAATGGACCCATAAGTTTTTTATTTTATTTTATTTTATTTTTTGTGGAAACCCATAAGCAAATTTGAATAGTTACATTAGTGATGTAAATGAAAGTTGTTGATGCACAAAATCAGTGAGGACTTTGGTACAACAGAAAGTGTTAAGTTTGTGACCTTCGCTAGATTGTTCCGATCACTAGTATGGATAAGTATGTAAATAGATAGAGATAGGGAAGCAAGCACAAGATGTACATGGTTCACCCAGATTGGCTACGTCCACGGAGTAGAGGAGTTCTCATTAATTGTGAAGGGTTTACATAAGTACATAGGTTCAAGCTCTCGTTTAGTGAGTACAAGTGAATGATTTAGTACAAATGACATTAGGAAATATTGTGAGAGAATGATCTCTATTTATAGAAGAGAGTTTCTAGTTTCATTCTGACATTGACACGTGTCGTGTTGTGATTGGCTTCAGATGTTAACACGTGTCGCACTATGATTGGCTTTTGATGTCGACACGTGTCGCACTTTGATTGGCCTCCTGGTTGGAGGGAAACTCTTCTGGGTCCTTGACGGTATAACGTTGACCGGTGCTCAGTAGTTTCGGGATTGGTCAAGTATGGTACAAACAGTGCTCCCCTAAGTTCCCGAGTGAGGGAAGCTCCTCGGTTGGGGACTTGCAAGATCCAAGCCATTGAGTAATCACGAAACTTCTAAGTACCGAAGTGTGGTATCATTTTCACTTGCCTTATCTGTCTCATATGTAGATGTGGCATCTTCTTTGGAAGTACTTTTCCTCCATCCAGGGGTGGTATCTTTAACCGATGAAGATGCACAAGGTAATGTATCAATTTCACTTGAAGCTTACTTGTAGTTTCGGGCTTGGTCAAGTGCGATACAAACCCTATAGTAGGAGTCCCCCAAGTCGCCGAGCTAGGAGATTTGCCGAATGAGATAACAGACAAGGTAAGCAATCAGACTTCCAAGCAAGCAACCTAGATTAGAGGTTCAACTTCGGCTTCCGGTTGATTGTTCTCCTTCTCCTTGTGTCGTAAATAGCACCAAGGATAAGGAGAAGCAAATGGAGAAGAGATGATATGAGATACTTTTGCTTTTGAAGAAGTAACTTTCCACAGGCTTATTCTTAAACTGGGCTGGAGGGTTTTCTGGTTTCCTCTAAAGTATAAAGCCGACTCAAGAATTTGAGGGTCAAAACAAGTCCATCAAATCTAGAGTACATTCGACCTTGATGATATGGGATACTTTTGCTGTTGACAAAGTAGTGGATGTATCGGCACGTGTTCTGTTACGCTTGTCTCCACATGCTTCCTTGTATCCTTCTCACTTGCCCTACCTATTCCTCAGGCAGATGTGGTATCTTCTCTGGAAGCATAAGATGTTGAAGATGAGTACTCGAGAGCAATGCTAGGTAAGTAATCAGGCAAGGGGTTCCAGGCAGTCAGTTCCTGACTGGAAGCTTGATTCCAAGTGCTGACTGATTGCTCTCTTTCTCCTTGTCTTGCAGGTAAGAACAAGGCCAAAGGAAAAGACAGGGAAAAAGCATGATATGGGATACTCTTGCTTTTAACCCTGATGATATGAGATACTCTTGCTCTGGTGTGGCTTGTTTGCAGAGGTATTATCGGGAGGAAAAGAAGCTGAGTCTTTCGAGAGACTCTACTGAGAGTGCCATCTCGGATGTGAAGAAAAGTTGAGCATTTTTTTATTTGTAGGTTTGCCTGGGTGTGGAGGATGGAGGTTGACATATATAGGAGTCTCCCTAACAACAAGTAGTAGTGTTATTCCTTTACCCTTCTTGGTCATAGCAATGTAGTGGGAGCTGCAAGCTTCACGTGTTTTAACTTTGTCAGAGTACTTTGAAAAAGTGGTATGTGGTATCTGGAAAGCTGATGTTACGTGTGAAGATTGCAGATAAGCTTTATCCAAGGAAATCTGGCTCTCGAAGTTCAGAGAGCGATGCCTCTTCGGTTTTCGAACAAGCAATCCTGTCGGGAATTTGACTCTTGAGTTTCAGAGAACTGTGCCTCTTCGATTTTCGAATAAACAATCCTATCGGGGATTTGGCTCTCGAGATTCAGAGAACTGTGCCTCTTCGATTTTTGAGAAAGCAATCTTATTGGGAGTCTGGCTCTCGAGATTCGGAGAGTAGTATCTCTTCGATTTTTAAGAAAGTAATCCTGTTGGGAGTCTGGCTCTCGAGATTCGGAGGGCGATGCTTCTTCGATTTTTGAGCACGTAATCCTGTTGGGAGTCTGGCTCTAGAGATTCGGAGAGCAGTGCCTCTTCAATTTTTGAGAAAGCAATCCTATTGGGAGTCTGACTCTCGAGATTTGGATAGCAGTGCCTTTTCAATTTTTGAGAAAGCAATCTTGTTGGGAGTCTGACTCTTGAGATTCGGAGAGCAGTATCTCTTCGATTTTTGAGAAAGTAATCCTGTTGGGAGTCTGGCTCTCGAGATTCGGAGGGCGGTGCCTCTTCGATTTTTGAGCAAGCAATCTTGTTGGGAGTGTTTTCTCGAATGTGAGTAAAAGTTGGGTATTTTTGCCAGCCTGCCTTGCTAGCCTTTCTAGTTATCAAGCAGTGGTGTTTTTCCTTTACCCTTGTGGGTAATAATAGGGTAGCTGGACCTTCAAAATTTATGTGTCGAAACTTTGTCAGAGATCTTTGGCAAAGTTATCTGTGTTACCCGAAGAGCTGATGTTGCGTGTGGAAAGTGGTGCCTCTTCGGAATCCGGAGAGTGGTGCCTCTTCGATTTTTTAACCAACGACCATGTTTCCCTTTCTTTTATAAGGGCACCAATTGTGTGCAAGAAGTACATTCAGAGAGTTATTGCTTGTAGGAATTTTCCCCTTACTTCAGAGATTTATTGCACCTCATTTCTCCTTCATCATTTCTGAGAATGTCTGGCCCATCTGACCGTCGTTTTGACTTGAACTTTGGTGAAGAGGCAGCCATGCCTGCTCAAGACAACGTATGGCACCCATCCTTCTTATCCCCTACTGGTCCTCTTACCGTTGGGGGCTCTGTGATGAAGAATGATATGACCGCTGCGGTGGTGGCCAGGAACCTTCTCACTCCCAAAGATAACAGACTACTTTCCAAACGGTCTGATGAATTGCCTGTTAAGGATTCTCTGGCTTTCAATGTTCAGTGTGCAGGTTCTGTGTCTAATATGGCCCAACGCCTATTTGCTCGAACCTGCTAAGTTGAATCATTGTCGGTTGAAGTGATAAGTCTCAAATAGGAGATCAGAGGGCTCAAGCATGAGAATAAACAGTTGCACATGCTCGTACACGACTATGCTACAAACATGAAGATGAAGCTTGACTAGCTGCAAGAATCTGATGGTTAGATTTTGCTTGATCATCAGAGGTTTGTGGGTTTGTTCCAAAGGCATTTATTGCCTTCGTCTTCTGGGGCTGTACCGCGTAATGAAGCTCTGAATGATCAACCTTCGGTACCTCCTCCTTCTGGGGTTCTGCCCAGTACTGAGGGTCCAAATGATCACCCTTCGGTGCCTACTCTTTCTGGGTCTTTGCCAACTGCTGAGACTTCTCATAAGCAACCTTTATGAAGGCTCCCTCTTGTTTGTTATTTTGATTCATGTATATGTACATATTTGTAACTTATCGGAGATATCAATAAACAAGCTTTGCTTCATTTCAACGTATTGTGTTAAATACACCAAGGCCTTCTTCACTAAGTTCTTTGAATTTTTTCTTTTGTTGAAGCTTGTATGTTGAAGCTTTGAGAGTGAAGCATGTATGTTGAGGTAGTGCTCCCTTAATTTCATGAGTGAGGAAAACTTCTCGATTGGAGACTTGAAAAATCCAAGTCATTGAGTGGTCGTGAGACTTCTGAGTATCAAGGTGCAGTAGCATATGGTAGGTGTCCCCCAAGTCTCCGGTCGAATGAGTTGACGAATGAGGCATTTCCTTTCTAAGTGGTAGCCTAAAACTCATCATTCATATATATTTGTTATGAAAGTTGTTAGGCCCAAGGAAGAGGAGGTCTAGGCAATTATTTTTTTTTTTTTCGAATTTTCGAATTTTTTTCGAATTTCTGAAGAAAAAAAAAATATATATATATATATTTAAGCTTTGTAGGTGAAGCTTTAGTGTTGAAGCTTTGGAGGTGAAGCTTTGTTGGGCACCATGAATTGATTTTGCTTCACACTATCTTGATCAAGATAGTGTGAAGCTTTTATAGGTGAAGCTTTTGTGTTGAAGCTTTGTAGGTGAAGCTTTTGTGGGTCAAGCTTTTGTGGGTCAAGCTTTTGTAGGTGAAGCTTTTGTGGGTCAAGCTTTTGTAGGTGAAGCTTTTGTGGGTCAAGCTTTTGTAGGTGAAGCTTTTGTGGGTCAAGTTTTTGTGGGTCATTTGTAGGTAAAGCTTTTGTGGGTCAAGCTTTTATGGGCGAAACTTTTGTAGGTCAAGCTTTTGTAGGTGAAGGTTTTGTGGGTGAAGCTTTTGTGGGTGAAGATTTTGTGTTGAAGCTTTTGTGTTGAAGCTTTTGTGGGTGAAGCTTTGGAGTTGAAGCTTTGTAGGTGAAGCTTTGGAGTTGAAGCTTTTGTTGGGTACCATGAATTGATTTTGCTTCACACTATCTTGATCAAGATAGTGTAAAGCTTTTGAGAATTTGTAGTTATCCTCCATTGATGAAGCTTTTGTTGGTGAAGCTTTGAAGTTGAAGCTTTTGAGAATTGTGGTTGAACTCCTTTAATGAAGCTCTTCTTGGCACCATAAATTGGTTTTGCTTCACACTATCTTGATCAAGAGTGTGTGAAGCTTTTAAGAATTGTGGTTGCCCTCCATTGATGAAGCTCTTGTTGGCACCATAAATTGGTTTTGCTTCACACTGTCTTGATCAAGAGTGTGTGAAGCTTTTGAGAATTGTGGTTGCCCTCCATTGATGAAGCTCTTGTTGGCACCATAAATTGGTTTTGCTTCACACTGTCTTGATCAAGAGTGTGTGAAGCTTTTGAGAATTGTGATTGAACTCCTTTGATGAAGCTCTTGTTGACACCATAAGTTGGTTTTGCTTCACACTGTCTTGATCAAGATTGTGTGAAGCTTTCTACGAGTTGTAGTGTTTGAATTGTTACAGAGGGGAAATGTTTGAAGCAGATGCAAGAGGGCTGAATGGCTTGATCTTCGTATGCCATGCACTGAAGTTGTTGTTGGCTTGCAATAAGACTTTGTTGGTGACTATAACTCTTGTTGGGCATAAGTGCTCCCCTAGTTGAGTTGTCAAGCTTAAGGGTTTTTTATTATTTGTGAATGCTAGGAGTTCATATGTACAAGTTGTACCACTCGTCTTCTTGTTGGAAATATGCCCTGAAAGTCAATCTTTGGAAGAAACCTTTCAGGACAATGAATGGATGTATAGATGATTCTTGTACATCAAATGGCAAAGATACTAATTAGGACTATCTCAACACACGATATATGTCCTAAATAGTGAATCCATGGACAATGGATTGATGGAAGAAGTAATCTAATGATGTTAGACTACAGAGACCTTCTTCACATAACCATCATGTCCAAAAGGTTCCTGGTCATAGGATTGTCGGAGGGATACTGACAATGCATACACCGGTACATACTATGTCCGCTTCAATTGGAAGGATGGAAAGTCTCGTCCCATTCGTGTAGTGACACTAAGACAGGTATGTAGATGCTCATTAAGGGAATGAGTTCACTGAACACAGTCGAACGAGAGTACTTGCATGGAGGTTTACTCATATGTCAAGCAAGTAACTCTAATGGTTCGAATAATATAATGTTTGTACCATACTTGACCAATCCCGAAACTACTGAGCACTGGTCAACGTTATACGATCAAGGACCCAGAAGAGTTTCCCTCCAACCAGGAGGCCAATCACAATGCGACACATGTCAACATCAGAAGTCAATCATAGCGTGACACGTGTCAACATCAGAAGCCAATCACAACACGACACGTGTCAATGTCAGAATGAAACTAGAAACTCTCTTCTATAAATAGAGATCATTCTCTCACAATATTTCCTAATGTCATTTGTACTAAATCATTCACTAGTACTCACTAAAGGAGAGCTTGAACCTATGTACTTGTGTAAACCTTTCACAATTAATGAGAACTCCTCTACTCCGTGGACGTAGCCAATCTGGGTAAACCACGTACATCTTGTGTTTGCTTCCCTATCCCTATCCATTTACATACTTATCTACATTAGTGATTGGACCAATCTAGCGAAGGTCACAAACTTGACACTTTATGTTGTACCAAAGTCCCCACTAATTTTGTGCATCAACATTTGGCGCCGTCTGTGAGAACGACACTTATTCCCACTCTTTTCAGCTTTGTCAAGCTGGTTTCCAGTATTCGTACACTCTCTTTTGACCAGGCATCCCTCTCCAACATGGGGAGCGAAGGAAGCCACAGCACACAGAATGACACCCCTCTTGCACCTAGTGCGAAGCAACGAAAGAAGGAAGGAAAAAGGGTTGCTCTTCAAGCTAAAGTCGATGAGCTAGAAGCTCAGAACAACAAGATAGCAATGAAGAATTTGGTCCTCCAAGAGCAGTATGAGAAGCTTTTTGAGACACTCCACGAAACTAGGCGTACACAAACACGCGAGCTCGTTGCCCCTGTGGACATCAACCATCATCTGGGTGCCTCCCAACACGGAGGGTCACCTTCATTCGACATGGGTATCCCTGATGAGGAGCTAGCTAATCATCAAAACATTGATCAACATGAGACTTCTTTCAACCCAGCTGTTTCGACCCGAAGCAGGAGAAGTGGAGGAAGACACCTCATTGCAAAAGGGTTGGAAGGATCGAAAACCGTTTATCGTGACTGCCGAGACTTCCTAAAGCAACGTCGAGAGAATCCCCTCCATATATGCTCGAAGATCAATGACCCAAGGGATTCTGAAAGACTCGGTCCCCTCCCACGACCCAGGCCAGCTGTCAATCTAGGGAAGGAACGACAGGTCCCAGAGGAACATGAAGGTACAATGAACTCTGAGGTATTCCGACAGACTAGCCCTAGAAGTCAGTACGGCGAGTCCAAGGAAAAGTCACACACCCTTGCTCAAACCTTCCTACTTCCAAGAGGTGATGGAGACTTATGAAAGAAAATCTCAGTGGTACATGACTCCACTCAGGACCCTCTTGTCCTACGGCTCTTTGAGGAAGTAAACAAGTTGAAGGCCGAACATCAGGCCGAGATACCTGACTGGAACCAACCCAGGCCTGGCCCTCTCACAAGGAGGATCCTTGACACCCTTCTTGAAGCAAAGACAAAACAAAAGCTTAGTTTACAACTCTATACAGGAATGAAGGACCCAATTGAACACCTTAACCTCTTTGAGTCCACCATGGCATATCGGATGCACACCGACGAAGAGCGATGTCTTCTTTTCCCCTTCGCCCTCTCTGGCGGAGCTCTAAACTGGTATTGCCGTCTTCTACCTAAGATAGTAGACTCATTTGAGGAACTAAGGAAACTGTTTGTCTCTCAACACATCTTCCAGACCGATCGCTTGCATTTTGCAGATGACTTGTACACTATTTGCCAGAAGCCAAACAAGTCACTATGAGAGTATGCCGGTCATTTCAGCCATGAATATTCTCATTGCGCTGAGGCAGATGACAAGACCACCCTCAAGGCCTTCACGGCAGGCCTACGTGATTGTTTCTTCAAGTACATGATCAATGCTAACACTTGGAAGACTTACTCTGAGGTGATGGCATAGGCTTACAACCATGCCTCCGTCGAGGTAAAGACATATCAAGGGAAACCCCCCACATCTACCCTTTATCAGCAAGTAGGGAGTGGAAGCCAGATCCAACAAAATGAGAAGACCTCGACCTTCCAAACGGCAGCGGTGCCTCTCCCTGCCTTACTTAATACTTTGCCAAGTCAACAGCCATATCTCAGGGCAAAAGGAAAGATTTTCATCCTCACCAATCTCATTTTAGTAAAAGGATTAAGGGACACTACTACGATAACCAAGGGTATTGCCATGATAATCCTCGACCTCAAGCAGTCAACACAGTGGGTCAAACACATGTTAGGACAGCCCCTACCCCGAGGTATGAGGCATACACACCATTGAATGCCACATGCGTGGCCATTTACCCCAGCATAGCACACTTGATATTGAAGCCAAACGGATTACAAGCCCACGAAGAACACAGGCACGTTTTGCTGCTACCACGAGCATAACGACCATGACGGCAAGAAGTGTATCACCCTTCGTGATCATATTGAAGCTTTGGCACGTGAAGGAAAAATTGATCAATTCCTCTTTCACCCTCCAAGGGGTAACAGTAACCAACGCCAGGTGAATGTGATATATTCCATAAATGGTGGCACACTCATATCTAAATCTTCCAACAGGGCCATGAAAAATAATGAACGAGCTTTAAGGTCTGGCCACCAAGTGTTTCACGTGGAAGACATCAGAGGAGGTAAGTATCAAAAGCCTAACTGGGATCTAATATGTTTCTACCCTGAGAAAGAAAGAGGTATCATCTACCCTCACAACGACCCACTGATCATGGAAGCTCACATAGCCAATTTTGAAGTACGACGAATCTTGTAGACACGGGGGCTTCGGTCAATATCATGTTTGCTAAAGCTTTTAGGGCACTTAATGTAGCTGAACACTTGCTTGATCGCTCGATTTCCCCTTTGATAAGCTTCTCCGGTGATATCGTGCAACCTTTGGGAAGCATACACTTACCTTTCACCATTGGTACATGCCCTTACACAGCTACCATTACCACTAACTTCCTGGTGGTTGATTGCCCAACAACATACAATGTCATCTTCAGACACACAGGTATCAATGATCTTAAGGCCATGGTATCCATACATATGTTGTTGATGAAATTTCCAACCCCCTATGGCAATGGTTACATTAGAGGAGATCAACTTAGTGCACGATCATGTTACAACACTTTAGTCAAGCAACATCACCTGCCTGTGCCCAAGGAAACCCTTTCTATACATGACTAAGTCATAAAGACCAGCCCAGACAAAGCCAACTTGGATCTTCACGGTGGCAACAGTCAACCCGACGATCCTCGAGATGACTCTTTCACCCAGCAAGCACAACCCGTTGAAGAGTTGGAGAAGGTCTCTATCTTAAAATATTATCCGGATCGTATGGTGAAGATTGGCACCACCTTGTCACCACCCATTCGGTTGGCATTGATCTCTTTTTTGCAAGAGAACACTGAGGTCTTCGCTTGGTCATACGAGGACATGCCAGGCATTTCTCCCGATATCATCTTTCATCGCTTAAGTATTGACCCCAAGACCAAGCCAGTGAGACAGAAGTGAAGATCTTATGACGCTGAACGGTACGAGGCAATGAAGGCAGAAGTTGAAAAACTAAAGGGCATAGGCTTTATCGGCGAAGTCAATTATCCAACGTGGGTAGCAAATGTTGTCCTTGTTAAGAAGAATCCGACCAAGGAAAGTCTCCTGCTCCAAAAGGTCTTGTGGAGAATGTGTGTCGATTACACCGACCTAAACAAAGGATGCCCAAAGGATAGCTTTCCTCTCCCTCTCATAGACAGACTTATAGACTTTACGGCAGGGTATGAACTTCTAAGCTTCATGGATGCTTACTCAGGATACAACCAAATCCTCATGAATCCTCCGGACCAAGAACACACAACCTTCACTACTGACAGGGGACTATATTTCTATAAAGTCGTGCCCTTCGGCCTAAAGAATGCAGGGGAAAGTTATCAAAGACTGGTAAATTCAATGTTCGCCGAACATATTGGGAAGAGTATGGAAGTTTACGTTGATGATATACTAGTCAAAAGCAAACATGGTGACCAACACATCACCAACTTATTTGAAACTTTCACCATTCTGAAGAGGTATCGAATGAGGTTGAACCCCAATAATAAGTTCCGGATGTTCTGCTCTAAGTTCAAAATCAACTTATGTTTTGCCTCCCCAGCTCATCCCCAGTTTAATGGACAAGTTGAAGCCATTAACAAAATAATCAAGCGAACTTTGAAAACCAGCTTGGACAAGGCTAAAGGTTGTTGGCCAGAATTTTTACCCCAAGTTCTTTGGTCATATCGCACTTTGTATCGGACATCAACAGGAGAAACCCCATTCTCACTTGCCTTTGATATAGAAGCAGTTGTCCCAGTTGAGCTTGAGCAAGCAACGTTCCGAGTCCAGAACTACGTGCAAAGCGAAAATGACAAACAACTTATCCTCAACTTAGATCTAGTCGAGGAACACATAAACCAGGCTCACTTGAGGAATGTCGCCTACAAGCAGCGCATCTCCAACTATTATGACTTAAGGGTCAAACCTTGTTCTTTCAAAGTGGGGGATTGGGTATTGAAGAAAAGATTACTCGGCGACGGAGTCCCGAGTGAAGGAACACTTAGTCCAAACTAGGATGGACCGTTTGAAGTTGTTGGCATTAGTCGCCCTGAGTCCTACAAGCTTAGAAGCTCCGATGGCAAGACCCTTGGCCATCCATGGAACACTGATCACTTGAAGTACTATTACAAGTAAACTGACATTGTACAAATGTTAAGCTTCAGCCATTCGGCATCTTATGTAACAAAGACTATTTGGCATGAATTCAATAAAGAGGTGATTTAGACAACTTGGTCCTAATCCTCTTACATTCCTATCAATGAAACACTCGGGTTTAAACCTTCAACATGAATGCTTCCAACATGAAACAAAGTCTAAGTATATGTCAACAAGACTATACAAATAAACGAACAGCTTCACAGTATATTCGTTCAATCATACATTCCAACACATTCATACATAAGCGAATTATGCTTTGAAAGGGTTCAACATACATTGTGTCATTTGACACTTACTACAATGTGCCTCGACACCTTGCCCTTATTCTCACCAACAAGATGATGAAATGTGAAGAAGGAACTCATTTTCATGCCACCAACTAGGTGATGAAATGTACAACCCGTACTCTTTTTCATGCCACAAACCAGGTGATGAAATGTACAACCCGTACTCTAATATCATTTAGCAACTTGCCACTTATGCCACTAACCAGGTGAGAAATGTACAACCCGTACTCTCCTTCATACCACTAACCAGGTGATGAAATGTAACCCGTACCCTAATATCATTTGGCAACTTGCCATTCATGCCACCAACCAGATGATGAAATGTACAACCTGTACTCTTCTTCATGCCACCAACCAAGTGATGAAATGTACAACCCGTACTCTAATATCATTTGGCAACTTGCCACTCATGCCACCAACCAGGTGAAGAAAGAACTCATCTTCATGCCACTAACCAAGTGATGAAATATAAAACCCGTACTCTCTTTCATGCCACCAACCAGGTGATAAAATATACAACCCGTACTCTAATATCATTTGAGAACTTGCCATTCATGCCACCAACTAGGTGAAGAAGGAACTCATCATCGTGCCACCAACTAGGTGATGAAATGTGATGAAAGGTGATGAAGGAACTCACATTCGTACCACTAACCAAGTGTTGAAAGCAACTCACCATTCATTCCACCTACCAGAAGACGAGTGGTACAACTTGTACATGTGAACTCCTAGCATTCACAAATAATAAAAAACCCTCAAACTTGACAACTCAACTAGGGGAGCACTTATGCCCAACAAGAGTTATAGTCACTAACAAAGTCTTATTGCAAGCCAACAACAACTTCAGTGCATAGCATACGAAGATCAAGCTATTCAACCCTCTTGCATCTGCTTCAGGCATTTCTCCTCTGTAAGAATGCAAAGACTACAACTCGTAGAAAGCTTCACACACTCTTGATCATGACAATGTGAAGCAAAACCCATTTATGGTGCCAACAAGAGCTTCTTCAAAGGAGTTTAACCACAATTGTCAAAAGCTTCATACACTCTTGATCAAGACAGTGTGAAGCAAAACCAATTTATGGTGCCAACAAGAGCTTCATCAATGGAGGGCAACCATAATTCTCAAAAGCTTCACACACTCTTGATCAAGACAGTGTGAAACAAAACCAATTTATGGTGCCAACAAGAGCTTCATCAAAGGAGTTCAACCACGATTCTCAAAAGCTTCACACACTCTTGATCAAAACAGTGTGAAGCAAAACCAATTTATGGTGCCAACAAAAGCTTCATCAATGGAGGGCAACTACAATTCTCAAACATTCGGAGCAAATTCAAGATTGTTCGAAGCAAATTCAATTTATATGGTTCATCCAAACAATCGACTACTACAAGGTGTGGCTTGCATCACAATCTCTTGCTCAACAGTGTGGAAGCAAAATTTGTATATGTTGTCTCTCCCACATTTTCAAATTTCTAGTCCCCCCCCCCCCAAAAAAAAGGGAAATTCAACAAAGCTTTATCAATGGAGGACAACTACAAATTCTCAAAAGCTTCACACTATCTTGATTAAGATAGTGTGAAGCAAAATCAATTCGTGGTACCAACAAAGCTTCACCAACAAAAGCTTCATCAATGGAGGACAACTACAAATTCTCAAAAGCTTCACACTATCTTGATCAAGATAGTGTGAAGCAAAATCAATTCATGGTACCTAACAAAATCTTCAACTCCAAAGCTTCACCTACAAAAGTTTCACTCACAATAGCTTCACCTACAAAAGCTTCACTCACAATAGCTTCACCTACAAAAGCTTCACCCAACAAAAGTTTCACCCACAAAATCTTCACCCACCACAAAAGCTTCACCTACAAAAGCTTCACCAATAAAAGCTTCACCCACAAAAGCTTCCCCCATCACAAAAACTTCACCCACAAAAGCTTCCCCAACCACAAAAGCTTCCCATACCACAAAAGCTTCTCACACGACAAAAGTTTCACCCACCACAAAAGCTTCACCTACAAAGCTTCAACACAAAAGCTTTACCTGTAAAAGCTTCACACTATCTTGATCAAGATAGTGTGAAGCAAAATCAATTCATGGTACCCAACAAAACTTCAACCTCAAGGTTTCACCTACAAAGCTTCACCTAAAGGAACAACACCACTGCTTGATAACTGGAAAGTCCCTATGTGTGTCAACCTTCGTGCTCCGTGGCAAGGCAGACTGGCAAAAATGCCCAACCTTTACTTACATTCGAGAAAACACTCCCAACAAGATTGCTTGCTTAAAAATTGAAGAGGCACAACTATTCGAATTTCGAGAGCTAGACTCCCAACAGGATTACTTGCTCAAAAATCGAAGAGGCACCGCCCTCCGAATCTCGAGAGCCAGACTCCCAACAGGATTACTTACTCAAAAATTGAAGAAGCACATCTCTCCGAATCTTGAGAGCCAGACTCCCAATACGATTACTTGCTCAAAAATCGAAGAGGCACCGCTCTCCGAATCTCAAGAGCCAAACTCCCAACAGGATTACTTTCTTAAAAACTGAAAAAGGCACCGTTCTCCGAATCTCGAGAGCTAGATCCCCGATAGGATTGCTTGTTCGAAAACTGAAGAGGCACCACTCTCCGAACTTCGAGAGCTAGATTTCCTTAGATAAAGCTTGTCTGCCATCTTCACACGCAACATCAGTTTTCCAGATACCACAAACCACTTTTTCAAAGTGCTCTGACAAAGTTAAAACACGTGAATCTTGCAACTCCCACTACATTGCTATGACCGAGAAGGGTAAAGGAACAATGTTACCACTCGCTGTTGGGACAATTCCTATATATGTCGACCTTTATCCTCCACAGCCAGGCATACCTGCAAATAAAAAAAATGCTTAACTTTTCTTCACATTCGAGAGGGCACTCTCAGCAGAGTCTCTCGAAATACTCATCTTCTTTTCCCCCCGATAACACCTCTACAAACAAGCCATACTAGATCAAGAGTATCTCATATCATCAGGGTCAAAAGCAAGAGTATCCCATATCATGCTTTTTTCTTGTCTTTTGCTTTGGCTTTGTTCTTACCTGCAAGATAAGGAGAAAGAAAACAACCAGTCAGCACTTGGAATTAAGCTTCCAGTCAGGAACCCCCTGCCTGATTACTTCCCTGGCATTGCTCTCGAGTACTCATCTTCAACATCTTAAGCTTCCGGAAAAGATACCACATCTGCCTGAGGAACATATAGGGCAAGTGAGAGGGATACAAGGAAGCATGTGGAGACAAGCGTAACAGAACACGTGCTGATACATCCGCTACTTTGTCAACAGCAAAAGTATCCCATATCATCAGGGTCGAACGTACTCTAGATTTGATGGACTTGTTTTGACCCTCAAATTCTTGAGTCGGCCTTATACTCTGGAGGAAACCAGAAAACCCTCTAGCCCAGTTTAAGAATAAGCCTGTGCAAAGTTACTCTTCAAAAGCAAAAGTATCTCCTATTATATCTTATCCATTTGCTTCTCCTTATCCTAGTTGCTGTTTATGACACAAGGAGAAGGAGAACAATCAACCGAAAGCCGAAGTCGAACCTTCGATCCAGGTTGCTTACTTGGAAGTCTGATTGCTTACCTTGTTTGTTACCTTCTTCGACAAATCTTCTAGCTTGGCGACTTGGGGGACTCCTACTATAGGGTTTGTATCGTACTTGACCAAGCCCGAAACTACAAGTAAGTTTCAAGTGAAATTGATACATTACTTTGTGCATCTTTATCGGTTAAAGATACCACCCATAGATGGAGGAAAAATACTTCTAGAGAAGATGCCACATCTACATATGAGACAGATAAGGCAAGTGAAAATGATACCACACTTCGGTGCATAGAAGTTTCGTGATTACTCAATGGCTTGGATCTTACAAGTCTCCAGCCGAGGAGCTTCCCTCACTTGGGAACTTAGGGGAGCACTGTTTGTACCATACTTGACCAATCCCGAAACTGTTGAGCACTAGTCAACGTTATACCATCAAGGACCCAGAAGAGTTTCCTTCCAACCAGGAGGCCAATCACAGCGCGACACGTGCCGACATCAGAAGCCAATCATAGCGCGACACATGTCAACATCAGAAGCCAATCATAACACGACACATGTCAATGTCAGAATGAAACTAGAAACTCTCTTCTATAAATAGAGGTCATTCTCTCACAATATTTTTTAATGTTATTTGTACTAAATCATTCACTAGTACTCACTAAAGGAGAGCTTGAACCTACGTACTTGTGTAAACCCTTCACAATTAATGAGAACTCCTCTACTCCGTGGACGTAGCCAATCTACGTGAACCATGTACATCTTGTGTTTACTTCCCTGTCCCTATCCATTTACATACTTATCCACACTAGTGACCGGAACAATCTAGCGAAGGTCACAAACTTGACATTTTCTGTTGTACTAAAGTCCCCACTGATTTTGTGCATCAACAAATAAAACTACATATTCTTGCTAAGGATCATGGCCTAACCCTAGCAAAAGAATTAATTACGCATACTCATAATAAAAATCAAAGGAAATATCATTAAAATGAATAAGAATGAAAACACCTCCAAGTAGAAAATCTTCAAGAACCCTAGCAATTCTCTCCATCCACAAACCCTAAAACATAGGTCTCTTATTCCAATTAGGAAACTAAGAAAAATAATAAAATATCTTAGAAAATAAAACCCTAATTAAACTAAGAGAATCTACCAAGTACTTGTCCAGCCACGTTTTAGCCTCAAATCTCCTCCCAATCCGGTCCAAGATAGCTTGTTTTAAAGATCAGGACATTTCGAACACATCTCCAGAAGGCCACAAAACCATCCGAGGTCATCTTCGGCTCCAAAAACGTAATTTAAGCCCAAAAACGTCATTTTCCATTATTGCGCATCGCTCCTTTAATTTATCGCCAGAAAATAACCGCTTGGTGGAAAAATCCCAAATTTTGATCCGATCAAGCTAAGTGACTCACAAACGTCTTCCAACTAGAATTACTCCAAAATTCATCTATTTGGTCCTGTTTTGCTCCAGAGGAAGTCGAAAGTCCTATACTGAAAATACCATTCAAAGTATCAAAATTGTTCCAAAATATTAACCAAAATATACTAAAAATAGGGAAAAATATATAATATAACATATACTCATCATGTAGTATTGGTTGTAACTAGTTTTGCCATTGAGAATAGCCAGCAATCAAAAGATGTAATGTGATGAGAGTTTGGCTTGTAATTAATTGGTAGGCCAAACCACACACATTGTACCCATGGGCATAGAAGAAGTAAATGCTCGATCGATTCATTTTGATCCTTGCAGAAAGGAAAAATTGGATTCATATGTAGATGCCTGCAAAAAAGATTAAATCTACTAGGAAGAGCATTGTATACAGCTCGCCAAATAAAAATGAGAACTTTAGGAGTTGCCTTTATCCCCCACAAAATCTTCCAGACCTTTTTATCAATCAAGTGAGAAGAGGATGTAGTGGTAGTGCCCAATGATATCCACTCTTTACCATATAGACACCATCATTGTTCCAAGGCTAGAAAAGAGAATCATGATCATGAGTATTGTACAATGGGATAGATTTGATAAGAGCAATTTCATGTGAAGATAAAATATTAGAGATTGTGTCCAATCTCCAAGTAGCAGTGTTCACATCAATCAAAGAGGCCACCAAAGTAGGAATTGGCCCAGGAATCAATTGCAGAGGTAAAGGGCTGGTGCATTCCAAGGTAGGAAACTAATTATCTTGCTAGATTTTGATTGATTCACCATTCGCTACATGCCATTTAGCTCATTCAAGAATAATTCTTCTACCTTCAGGTAAACTAGACCAAGCCCAAGAAGGGCAAGCTCCTCTTGTAGCTTTTAGAAAATCACACCTTGGAAAGTACTTAGCCTTAAGAACACGAACCCAAAAGGCATCTAGATTATCTAGCATTGTTTTGCAAGAAGAGAGATGCTAAAGTTTTCAAGGTCCCTAAACCCCACCCCTCCTTCTTAGTGCCATAAATATACTTCCAGCTTATCCAATGAATATGATTTCCTTTCTCAAATTCACCCCACCAAAATCTCCCAAGATCCCCATTGAAAGAATTGCAAGTGGTAGTGGGAGACTTGAAGCAAGTTATAGGATACATAGGAACCACTAAGGCTACTGACTTCAGAAGGACCTCCCTACCTGCCATAGTGAGTGAACTTGCTTCCAACCTTGAATCTTGTTCAAGATTCGATCTTTGACGTAGACGAGAGCATCACGTTTAGACTTTCCCCATATTGCTGGTAGACCCAAATACTTCCCTGGGTATGTAGAGGCAGGGAGTTTCGGAATTGTGCAGACTTGATTTGCTAATAGGAGGGGAGTATTTGGGCTTAAGAAAATAGATGATTTATCATAATTTATGCTTTGTCCAGATGCTAGGCAATATTCCTAAAAAATTATCATCAGTCTACTGCAATCTAGAAGGAAGAGATAAGGGGAAAGAGGGTACCTTTGCCTCAATCCTCTAGTATGATAGAAATATGGCCTCGGCTTTCCATTGATCACTACAGAGAAAGAAACCGTTGTGACACACAACATGACCAGCCATATCCAAAGATCATCAAAGCCCATCATTCTCATAGTGGCATCCAAGAAATCCCATTCAACCCGATCAAAAGTTTATTCATGCTTAACTTAAGACCAAGCTCACAAACTTTAATTTTTTTCTTCATCTTTAAATAGTGGAAAGCTTCATGGACAATGAGAATATTATCTTGTATTTGTCTGTTAGGGACAAAAGCATTTTGATGATAGGAGATAATATTTGGGAGGATTGCTTTAAGTCGGTTAGCTAGGATCTTGGAAGGGATTTTATATGAATTGTTACAAAGGCTAATAGGTCTATACTATGAAGTGGATTCGGGGTTTGGGACTTTGGGAATGAGGGTTATGTGGGCTTGATTGAGTTGTTGTAACATCACTCGACCCTCATGAAACTTTGTGGTTGTATCCATAATAGTGTCATTGATAGTCTCCCAAAACTTATGCTAAAAAACACCAGGAAAACCATCCAGGCTCGGAGCTTTCAAGGCACCCAATTGAAAAATAGCTTCATGGACGTCTTCTATGGAGAACGGAGAGCAAAGAGTGGAGTTCATAGCATGAGTAATGGTGGGTTGCATATGGGAGAGGACTTCCCCCCAAGGTCTAACCCCACTTGTGGAGAATAAGTTCATATAATAATTCTCAAAAGCCTTTCTGATAGCTAAATAACTATTCACCCCACACGCCCTCATCATAAAAAAATTTTACAATGCGGTTTCGACCCCTTCTCATAACTGTGGATAAGTGAAAGAATTTGGTGTTGCCATCACCATCTTTTAGCCAATTTATTCTAGATCTCTGTTTCCAGTACGATTCCTCGCTCTTCCACAACTCAATAAGGTTGGCATTAATATCAAACTCACATTGGTTGCAAGAGTCATTACTATCATGAATATCAGATAACTCCGCTAGGAGCTCTCTAATTTTAACCTAGTTGTTCTGAAATTTCTCCTTACTTTAAGTGATGAGGTGACGTCTACAATGCCCAAGACTAGATTGCCACCTTGTGTGACCCAAGACTCCTCTACCTTTGTCCCATCCTTGTTTAACAACATCACCACAATTTGGTTCAGTGGCCCAAGAAGACTCAAACTTAAAGAGCTTTTTGGACTTTCCTTTCTTGGGCTCAAGGTAGAGTATGATAAGGCAATGATCATACACAATTTAGGGTCCATGAATAACATAAGTGGAAGGCCTACACTTCACCCACTTATCATAACCAAGGCTCGATCAAGTCTTTCTTGTAAAACAATGGACCCATCCTCAATCTTGACCCAAGTGAAGCTTGGCCCTTTATAACCAATATCAATCAAGCAATTAGAGTCCATAAAATTATGCAAGTGTCTGACCCTTGTAATAGACCATGGACTCCCACCCTTTTTTTCATGAGCTCATAGTAACTCGTTGAAGTCTCCTACACAAATCCAAGGGCAATCATTCCCATTACCAAGTGTCATAGCGTCTTCCTAAAAGGGCAGCTTCCCATCTCTATAAGGAGGACCATAAACAAAGGATGCATGGAAGAGTAAATTTTCATTCTTGAGATGAATAAAGGTGTCAATCAAATTCTTGGATGATGAGACAATTTGTACATTAGCACAGGGCTTCCACCATAAACACAGCCCACCAGCAGTACCATATGGCTTAATATTGATACCAAATGGTATCCACATTGTTTTCTCAATTGGTTCATGCTGCAACTTTTCTGCTTGGTTTCCATTAGAAAAATCAAAGAGGGAGTGTGAGAGCGAACCATCTCTCGTAGAGTTTGGACTATCAAGGCATTATCCAACCCTTGACAGTTCCAAAATATTATACTCATTTGATCCATGTGGCTGCATAAGGCCAGCCACCATAGCCCAGGAGGTAGGTCAACTCCTCCTCACCCAAGCCATTCATCCTACTTTCCACTTTTTGTAGTTGTTCCGAGGCAGTAACTGTTATCTCAGTCAAATTTCCCTCATTATGGACACCTTCCGCTTCGCCCTTTTTGCAATGTACAGTTTTCCTTGGTGTTTTATGTTGTTGCTCTCACGAGATCCTCGACCTCTGCCACATGTTGCTTGGTTTGAGAGTCTTAGGCCATCTCCAACCGCTGGCTTGCCAGATGGCTCATTTTAGCCTTCTGGCCCTCCAAGATTCTCCAAGATATTAATATTTTAATGAACAGTACAGGGCCATATTTGCCTCCGTCTCCAACCGAGGGCCAGAGGGCCTGAGGGCTTGTTTTAGCCCTTTCACAAAAAACCGTCTCCAACCGAGGGCCAAAGGGCCATAGGGCCAAACATAATTTATTATTTAAAAACTACAACTTAAATTCAAATCCAACGACTAAGTGACGTCAGCTAGCCGTTGGATTTGAATTTTTTTTTTGCTATAAATAGGGTGGATATTGGGTTATAATTCACACAACTTTGAATTCAATCTATTTAAATTCAATCTCTTTCAATTCAAGTTTGCAATGAATTCCAACTTTGGATCCTCTTCAGATTCCATTTGGGGGTCCTCATCCAATTCCAAAAAAGAAGCAAAATGGGCGCAAATGAGACGAGAAGATGAGGAGTCTGATGAAGAAGTTCAAGTAAAGCGCAACAAACAAAACATAGCAACGCCATGGCTGTGGCCATAGTGTGTCAGCCAACTGAGGAACAACCCCAATGGGGTGGCTCTATTGCTGGTCGCTCTTACAAACCACGAAACAGAGCGATGAAGCATGCCAATCTGATGAACAACTACTTCGACCCCAACTCGGTGTACACAGAAGAAGATTTCAGACGTCGCTTCCAGATGAGGCGTCATGTCTTCGAGCGTTTACTTTGTGATGTCCAGCAGGTCAATCCGTACTTTCGACAAAAGCGGGACAGAGCAGGCCGCCCTAGTTTCTCACCTCATCAGAAGGTTATTGTTACACTTCGAATGATGGCATATGGCTCCCCAGCTGATTCGATGGATGAAACCCATGGTATGTCTGAGTCTACATGCCTTGATACTCTTCAAGAATTTTGTGACACAATTGTTCAGCTTTACAAAGACGAGTACCTCCGCAAGCCAAATTAAGAAGATCTGAATCGGCTCATTCACAAAGCTGAAAACCGTGGGTTTCCGAGCATGATAGGGTCATTAGACTGCATGCATTGGGATTGGAAGAACCGTCTCACCGGATGGTAAGGAGGCTTTAGCGGAAGGTCGAGAAAGCCAACTGTTGTGTTAGAGGCGGTTGCCTCATATGACACATGGATCTGGCATGCTTTCTTTGGAGTTCCTGGATCCCAAAATGACATTACAGTTCTTGGGCGTTTACCCCTCTTTAATAACTTGACGGAAGGTAAAGCACCTCAACTTGACTACTACATCAACGGTCGTCAATACAATATGGGGTATTACTTGGTAGATGGCATCTACCCAAAGTGGGCGACACTTGTCCAAGCAATTCCAAACCCTAGGAATGACGCAGAAAAGTTGTTTACCTTACACCAAGAGGCATATCGGAAAGATGTTCAGAGAGCTTTTGATATTCTACAAGCACGGTGGAAGAACCGACAAGAGGGTGGAGTCGAGAAAATTTGGACTCCATCATGATGTCTTGCATCATATTACACAATATGATAGTGGAGGATGAGCGAGATGGGTATATTGATGGAGAGTCCTATGACGACCAAGAAGATCCAAATAGGTCAAGAAGGGCTCGTGCAAAAATATATGGTGAGCCTAATTTGCCTTTCAATCCAAGAACTGGTAGTATCTCTATAGATGAGTACATGAGGCGTTATAGAATGATACGTTCTCATGCCACAAACAAGTACCTACAACAAGATCTTGTTGCACATCTTTGGGCCCAAAGAAGCATGGAGTAGGCATTTACGTTTTATGTTTTTAAATGTTTTTAAAAATGTTGTTTAAGTTTCATGTTGTATAATTTTTATGTTGGTTAATGTTATTTAATGTTGTTTCATATTGTTTCATGTTGTTTCATGTTACTTAATTTAATTTAATGTTGTGTAATGGCTTAGAAAGTTATAGGAAAAAAAATAGAATTTAAAAAAAATATGAAATAAATTTTGTGAAATAGAAGTTATAGGAAAAAAATGGAATTTAAAAAAAATATGAAACAAATTTTGTGAAATAGAAGTTATAGGAAAAAAATGGAATTTAAAAAAAATATGAAATAAATTTTGTGAAATAGAAGTAATAGGAAAAAATAGAAGTTATATGAAAATTTATGTAAAAAAAAAATCAAATCAAATGCAACGGCTAGTAGCCGTTTCATTTGAATTTTTTTTTTAAATCCTGTCGGTTATAACCGACAAGAATACATGCCATTATTTATTATATTAAGGGCTGGTTTGGTATTGTTGTGCTTTGAAAAAAAGCTGCTGTGAGAATAAGTGGCTGTGCTGTGAGAATAAGCGGCTGTGAAATAAATCAGCAGAATGTTTGGTAAATTTTTTTGTAAAAGTGCTTTTGAAAAAAAAAACAGTTTGATAGTGGGTCTTTTCATTAAAGGAGCACTGTAGCTCCATGTGCTTTGAAAAAAAGCCAGTTTTCCAAAGCTGCAAATAGCAGCTTCAGTTTTTTCCTTTGATTTCAGCTTATTCTCACAGTAGCTTCCAAAATAAGCCATTTTTTTTTTTCAGTTTACCAAACACCTAAAACCCTCACAGCCTTTTTTCATGGGTGTTTTTTTTTTAAGAACCTCATTCCCAAACCATCCCTAAATAATAGCATGTATTCCTGTCGGTTATAACCGACAGGAATAACAAAACATTATAACCGAAAGCAGCCAGCCTTTTGGCCCTTTGAAAATTCGTGGGACCCTCCTAGATTCCAGAGCCCTCTGGCCTAGCCCTCGGTTAGAGACGATTTTAGGGCTATTTTCGACCCTCTGGCCTTCTGGACCCTTCGGTTGGAGATGGCCTTAGAGAACACGAGACCCCTAGGCTGAAATGGGCCCCCTTCCCTCGTTTCATGTTCTTGCTACCACCATTGACTTGTATGGGTCTCTTTCCCTTCACATTCTGATTTGTATTTGTGGACCCCATGTCCACATCTAAAGTGAGTGGGGTATTTTCTACTTGTTTGATATTGGTGGGACAAGTGTTTATGGGTGGGATGATGGATAGCTTATAGTCACGGGTTAGTGCAACTTGGGTTTGGGATGCTAAAGTTTTGTCAAAGCAGATGGGGTGTTCACAAGGACTAGCTTAGGTTAAGCAATTTTGGGTGGTTGGGTTTAAGGTAACATGTTGGTGAGGGATGGAAAGAGTATCAAAAGCCCTATCAAGGAAAGTGGTAGGAGTTGATTGAAAAGGACCGTTCCAGAGAAGCTTTAAAGAAGATTGCTCAATGGTTAACATACCAGGTTCAAGATTTTTTACCGTTACTTTGTGCAGTGTGTTGCTATTACCAGTCAAACTCAATGCCTCGGTAGGCGCATTGTTCTGTTCAAATCGTTGAAAACTGACCTGGTTAATATCCAAAGGTCTTGACCATTCCACCTCTCGGTCCTGTCCTTCTGAGTCAACTCGTTCATGT
The DNA here is from genome assembly GCF_042453785.1 of Malus domestica. Classification (NCBI taxonomy): domain Eukaryota; kingdom Viridiplantae; phylum Streptophyta; class Magnoliopsida; order Rosales; family Rosaceae; genus Malus; species Malus domestica. Next base: position 23,687,275 of record NC_091673.1, read on the forward strand.
GGGTGCACGCCATACATACTCCCCTCTTCCCTCTCCGACCAGTTTCTCCGGTGAGGTTAATCTGCACAAACCGTTGAACTCGTGGCTTTCTTCATTGGCTTTGCTGGAAACAGAGGAGTCGGACCTTTGATATAGTAGGTGGCAAGGCTATAGTCCGATATGATAATCCTTCTCGAACCATCACCGGGCAAAGTGGGTGAATACATTGGTTGTCTGGGCGATTGACATGCCTCAGTCTACCACACCGAAAGCATAATCGTTTTAAACCTTCATACCTGAGCCTTATCAAGGACTTCCTTGTGTGGGAGTCGGAACCCAATCGGTAGTGGCATATTGGTATTAATATCGACCCTCATCAGAAGACAGCCTCTTGTACCGGTGGCAATAGGGTCTTCCACCATGATTACATTGCCGATCCGCTCCGCAATGGCATATTAGCTTCGTGAAAAAATGTCGTAACTGTTGAACAATGAATTCTTCCTGCACTATTTAAATATCCGATATCATTGAGCACAACTGAAAGGTACTAGCTAGCATGCATGCTGGTATTGGCGTTGGCTCTTTTGGAATAAAAAAAAAAATTATAATTTTCAGGGAAACTTAGGAGAGATGTATCTTTCAATTTCGATCAATTAGTCTTTTTTGTTATATATGGTAATCATTTAATTTTCGATTAAAATTATTATGATTTGTATGACCAGGTTTTTTTTTTTTTTTTTTTTTTTGTCAAACGATAGATTTTGTTATATTAGATATTAGATTAGCTTCTGATGAGGTTCGAACACACACTGTCATGCAATGACTCAACACCTGTGCACCATTGTGGTAAAAGGCCACTTGCATGACCAAGTTAGCAATACTACAATTTCACTTTACTCTTCAAGCCCTTTGTAATACATAAATTGATTGAAAATGATATCTTCTTAAGGAAGAATTCTAGCATTGATTAATGGTGAGAAACATTTTAAGGTGCCCACTTTAGAAACGCTGAAGAAAGTAATACTTTTTCCATATAAGAAAAAAAGTGCATTACTTTGAGCATTGTTACATAAGATGAACACAAGCTTTTGTTAGCATCGAGCACCCCTTGCCTTGTAGGCTGGTTTTCAAGAATGAATTTTACTTTGAATAATGCTTAACTCACCGCAAATTCTCTTTTATTTGTAAATCACAGTCTGTCAAACGTTTTTCAAATAGTAACTTGATTGCAAATAAAGAATGACTTCTTTGTAAGTAAAGAATGAGTTGCATCTCGGACAAGAGTTGGCCTACATGAAAAATACGTACTGTTCGCGTCAGGAATTTCTGTCGAGGACGTTTCCTTGCCGACGAGCGCACAGCTCCCCGGGAGGTTGGCGCCGGTTGAGAGCTGCTGTCGGGCTTCTGCTTCACTGTCGGGCTTTGTCGGGCAAGCCTCGTCGGGCAAGGCTTATCAGGCAAGACTCGTCAGGCACGGCTTGTCGGGCAAGGCTGGAAGAGAAGGACAACGTTAACTTTGAGAGGTGCCTTTGTGGGGCCTTAGGTGTAGGCCTTGAGGCTCATAATCAAGATTAACTTCTAAGTACTCAGGCGTGCCACTGCCATCTTTAGCATGGTAGATGTAAAATGGATGTCGCGTTTTAGTTGTATATATATGCCCGAGAAACCGTGTTAGTTATAACAGGTGCCTTTGTGGGGCCTTAGGTGTAGGCCTTGAGGCTTCCCATCAATAACTAAACCAGTGCTCGAACATATAATATTCGTTCGATTGATTGCAGGAGCCTTACAACTATTATACTTCTGATTACCCGAATCTGAGAGATAGAACGAACCCAAATAGGTGCCTTTGTGGGACCTTAGGTGTAGGCCTTGAGGCTTCCCATCAGAATTCGTTCTTATACTCAAACATTCTAGACCGCAGAACGGAATGAATCCAAATAGGTGCCTTTGTGGGGCCTTAGGTGTAGGCCTTGAGGCTTCCTATTAGAATCCATTCCATGCTTAAGCGTTCTATGATAATCATAATATAATAGAAATAAAACTAAGGGGTAGGTCGATTACTTGCGCCCCAAGTAACTTCGGACTTCTTGTTTATCAAGGACTATCGTGGATGGGTTAAGTCCACATAAGGTTCTTTTTTATGCCTTGAGGCCAAGGACTTTCAACTGATCAAATTTACATGCCCGAGGGCTTAGAACTTATATCTGGTTTGAACAATGAAGATATATTCAAATCGGATCCAAGTACTAAGAGATTCTTTTAATAGTTATCTTACTAGAAATAACTTGAATACAACTCGAAGTATACCACATATTGCTAGGCTAATAAATGAAAAGACAAAGATAAAGAAGGTCGGGCAAGCCTGGTCGTCTTGCAGGTTCCTGTCTTTGTGGCTTGTCAAGGGTCTGAGAGCTTTTAGGGAGAGGTAAGGAGAGGAGTTTACAAAGAGAAATCGATACTACAGCAAGGTTGAACAGGGTAGCAGAGCTATTACAAGGGTTTGAGTGAAGGCTTGTCCCGAGAGGGATGAAGGCTTGGGCTGACTACAGCTTCGTTTTGAAGGCAAATCTGGCTTTGAGCAGAGTTTGTGCTTGCATTTGTTTGTTTGTTTGAGTGTCCTTAATCCTGATTTCTCTTTCTTCTTTTATAGACAACTCAGCTTGGCCTCTTGTAGCAGCAGCCTTGCCCGAATGCAACTTGAGAGGCAGTGACTCATTAGCTTTTTTACTTGTTCTGCCATTATAAAGTACTTTATGGGCTGTATAGCTGGTCAGTCTATACCACTTGGCCTTTGGGTAGGTGAGCAAGTGGTCTTCATGAGCTGCACCAAGTCAGAAAAGCCCTTTTCTGCTTTCTGGGCTTTGGCTTGGCTTGGGCCGATTCTTCCTTTAGGCATCCTTTTGGGCCAACCCCTTTCCTGAGCCCAAAGTTCAAGTTTTGATCCAAACAATGCCCCCTTCAATTGATATTTAGCCTGGAATTCCAGGCGCCAATATTGATTGAATAGCTGCATGCGGCTGCACCCTTGCCCTTGGAACTTGTGTCTTCTAGATGAAATTAATGGCACCCGGAGTCTCTTGATCTTCTCATAACCCTTGAACTACTCTCTAGTATTCTTTATAAATGTCAGTGCTCTCAACAAACCATCCTCGAACTCAACTTTCATTCTTCCCAAGTGTTTCTTCTTTCTGAGTTTCCTCCCAAAACTGTGGAATGAGTTCTTCAGATTTTAAGTGGAGTTTCATAAAATTCCCTTTCCGTGAGAAAAAAGAGTTTTCATCAAATAATCGCTATCTCCAACACCTTTGGTCAAACACCCCGCTATCTCCAACACCCTTGGTCAGGCGGTTTCCTCACGAAGGCTTTCTTTCCTGCTTGCTACCGTAATAAGTTGGGCTTCACCATCACATACGGTGATAGTCTTGATTGAGGATCCTCTACCAGGCGTGTCTTGGCCGCACAACCCGATCACCTTATCGGGTTCCATCTATGAAGACATCGGAAAATCAGCTGAAGATATCATTGCATCCAGAAGGAGAATTGATTGTAATACGTCGACTTTGAATCTTTTGTAAATTTCACCAATTTGTCGAAATGAAATATACATTATTTCAGCAACTCTTGTCTTTCCGTCTTCTTGAATGATTGATAAATGTACACTGCACATTGATATCCCGAAGCTTGCTTTACCTTGCATCCTCTTCAATATAACAATCTCTAACATCCCACAACATATGACAATATTTCTTTAAGAATTTAACGTTAATGGGATGTTTCTGCCTGTTTCCTTCAAGGTCCGCCAAGTAGTATCCTCCTCTATCCAAAACGCGACTAATAATGAAAGGACCTTCCCATGTCGGGCTCCATTTTCCAAAGCCCCTGAGCTGAGCTCCTAGAGGGAGGACTGTCTTCCAGACTAAATCCCCTTCCTTGAAAGACTTCATCTTTACCTTTTTGTTATAAGCTCGGGCAACGACTTGCTTTCCTTCTTGAATCTGGTTCAAAGCTTCAATTCGGGCTACATCCAAGTCTTCAATTCCTTGACACATGGCTTCGATGTACTCTTCACTATGTAACCCAAATTGATTTTGAATTCTGACAGAACTTACATTGATCTCCACGAGGAGCACTGCATCTTGCCCGAAAGTTAAAGCATAAGGAGTTGTCCCTGTTCCTTCCCTCTTGGAAGTTCTGTATGCCCACAAAGTGTTCCCCAGATTTTCATGCCACTTTTCTGGACTATCTATCACCATTCTTTTGATAATGTTGACCAGGATCTTGTTGCTGGCTTCTGCCTGGCCATTTGATTGAGGGTAGTACGGACTGGACTGGATCATCTTTATTTTGTACTTGCTTGCAAACTCCTCAACTTCTTTTGAAATAAAAGATGGCCCATGATGCGAAATATATAAGCACACAAATTAAACCCTCTTTTTATCAATTGTAGTAAAGTATGTAAGTAGGGATCGTTCTAGGCCGGGGATTAGGAGGGATTGCTAAATCACTTGGAAACTGACTTGAAAACGTAAAAACAAAGTTTAAAACACTAACTAGACTTAAAGAATGCAAAACTATAATTCAAAACACTAAAACAAACCAAAAGACTCAAAACAGCCCCTAAACACTCAAAACTACCTTAAACACACAATCTGGGCAGTTTTGGGACTCTAACACAAACATGGACGAATTTTGGTTTTCTAATGAACTAAAACACTTAAAAACATAATCTAAGACAAGTTCTAATTAATATGACTCAAAGAAATAAGATGGGGTTGATTTTGGACGAAAATAATTAAATTAAGACAAGAACAAAGTAAACAAATTCTTAGACAAATTTAAGTGAATCAAAACAGATTGTAAAATGAATTTGAATGAAACTTATGGATGGAAGGCTAGCTAGGAGGTTCTTCTCCACACATGTCACACTTGCATACAAAACGATTTCCAGTTGCTTTTCGATAAGCTATGAATACTCAACGCCCCAAATTAACCGTGAATTGCACTAATTAACCTTCAGTTTTTCCACAAGTTATTGGGTTGGATGATTGCATACGACAACCCAAAACATTCCCTACAAGTTCCCTACATGAATTGCATAATAGAGATACAAGCAAGAATCATTAAGTTCTATGAAAAACATAAACATTGACGAGGCACTCGTTACTATGATTTGTATGAAACTTATGCCAAGAATTTACTTAACGTGATTGTGACTAGCAACCTTCACTACTTGTGAATATAAGTTCATAACGATTAGGTGAAACTCCCTTATATTCTAGCGTTAAATTCATGCATGAAAATTAAGCGTGCACTCTCAACCAACATACACAAATCATTTTTTATACGATCGGATAAGTAAATTGAATTCACAACTTATGAATCACAACTGGATGTAATCAAATCATATTGCAAGTATGAACATGGTTTCGAATCACCCCCTAACTAAGAGGGGTTTAGTTCCTCATACTCACAAAGCAAAGATACATAAAATTAGACATTAAAATCAAAGGAAAGAAAACACCTAAAATGCTCCAACTTGGGTAGTAAGTGCATCCAAGAATTCTCCTTTGCTTGCTTGCGGCAGATTGCTTTGTGGACGGATTTTTGGGTAGTTTTATGATGTAGAATGGATGGGGAATGGTATGGAAAGGTTTAGGGTAAGTGTGGAGGAGTGTTTGAGGGTTGGAGGGTGGTGGAGAACTAGGCAAAGAGGGTGGAAGAAGGTGGAGTGGCTGTTATGTTTTCTAGGCACTAGAATGGTGTTTTTGGGGTGTTTTGCTACCTAGAGGTTGTATGGACGAATTTTCTGTGATGAATGATGAATATGAGAGTGTGAACCCTTTGCCAAGGGGTGTAAACATGTATATATAGGCCCCAAAAACCTTAGAGAATCAGGTTAGGCTAGGGAGAATGCAAGGCAAAGAGTATATGTGGTGTGCAATGGTCCAAGGGTGAAAATGAAGTGATGATGCAAAGTGTGAAGGGTAAAATGGAGTGGTCTTGTAGCTAGGGGGCATGAATGATTGTGTACATTGCATAGAGATGGAAAGGGAGGTGAAAATGTGTCAATAAATGGGTCAAAGGTGCAGCAACATGTGGTACACAAGGCATGGGATTCCAAATGTGAATGATGGAGCATCAATTGGTGCATGTTATGGTTGTGAAAGTTGTATAAAATTTTGTGGGTGAAGGGAACAAGAGGTATCAAGCAATTAAGTGTAATAATTAAATGAATTGAAGCATGAAATCAGAAATTATGTAGGGGACAAGAGTGATCAAGCATGGCATGGGAATCCAAAGGGAATTTTATGTTGTTTTGCATGGCAATGAAGGCAAGTTGGGGTGACAAATTTTTGGGCTGAGTTCTTCATCTTTTGGACCATAATTCTTCACATTCTTGGCCTCTTTAGTTCTCAAATTCGTCCATCCGCTTTGGCCCAAATATGTGACATGCATTCCAAGCTCCATTTTGCTCTAAAATGCTCCAAAATGCATCTTCTTGCCTACTTTGTCCATAAAATCTGAAAACACACGAAAATGACTTTAAACATTAAAATAACTAAGGAAACACGACATAAATGCACAAGAACAAGCCAACTAAGTTGCATAAATATGCTCCTATCAGCCCACGATCCGTTACTATAGTTTCGAGCACCCCATATCTGTGCAGAATCTTGGTCTCGATAAAATTCTTGAATGCGGCTGAAGTTATGGATTTTACTGCTGATGCTTCCACCCACTTGGTGAAATAATCTGTTGCTACAATTATGAAAGTATGCCCTTTACTAGAAGCTGGATAGATTTGCCCAATGAAGTCCATCGCCCATCCTCTAAAGGGCCAAGGCTTGACTACTGGATTTAAAGGTACCGCGGGCACATGCTGGAGAGGTCCGTGCCTTTGGCATTCTTCACAACCTCGGGCATAAGACTTGCAATCTTTTTCCATGTCGGGCCAGAAATAACCATACCTTCTAAGCAACCATCTCATCTTCGTTCTAGCCTGATGTGCTCCACATACTCTTTCATGTACTTCGGCCATTACCCTCATGGATTCTTCTTGGCCCAAGCATTTCAATAGTAACCCATCTGGAGTTTTCCTTAGCAAGTTCTTCGCCCATAAGACATACTTGGTTGCTTGCTGTCTATCCTTCTTGCTTGTAGGCGAAGAAGGATCATTCAAATGATGAATGATAGGTGACCTCCAATCTTCTATCTTGGCTTCTAGCACCATTATATCTAGACTGAATCCCCTTTCTAAGATCGAAGGAAGGTTTCTTCTTTGGATCTCGACATCTACCCCATATATTCTCTCCTGTATTGGCACTCCTGAGGCTAGTTGTGCCATCTCGTTGGCCGCTAAGTTGGATCCCCTGGGAACATGATTGACTGATATCTCAGAATCCTAGAAACTCAGTAATTGCGTAGCCGCCAAGTAATACCCCGCCATGGTAATATGTCTGCACTTGAACTCCCCATTTAACTGGTTTATTACTAACTCTGAATCCCCAAAGACCTCTACCTCTACTGCCCCTAGATCCATCAAGATTTCCAGACCAATTATTAAGGCCTCATACTTTGCCCGATTATTAGTATTTCCTTGGTAGTCCACGAGAAATGAGTAATAATGATAAACCCCTTGAGGGTTTACAATTACAATCCCTGCTCCTTAAGCCTTCTGAGTGTGAGATCCATCAAAATACAGCTTCCAATGAGTGATCCAGAGACCAGTCACTCTTCTTATCTCTTACTGGACCCAATCTTCTTTGCCCGAGATATCTTTTCTTGGCGGGATCCAAATGCTAGTGACCTCCAGGCTTCCTGGGATATTGATTACCTCACTTTGGGATTCTTGATGCTCGGCCAGGAAGTCAGCAATTGCTTGGCCTTTGACTGCCCTTTGGGGTACATACTGAAAACTGAATTCTGATAATGCTAGAATCTATTTCCCAATCCTTCCTGTTAGCATTGGCTTTGACAACATGTACTTTATCACATCTGTCTTGGCGATGATGTGCACGTGACAAGGTAACATGTAATGCCTTAGCTTACTGGCAGTGAAATATAGAGCCAAGCATAATCTCTCTACTGGGGAATATCTTGTTTCTACCTCGGTCAGAATTCTACTGAGGTAGTATACTGCCTGCTCCTTCCCGCCTTCATTATTTTGGGCTAGCAAACTCCCGATTGACTTTTCTAAGGCAGAAATATACAGCTTCAAGGGTTTTCCCCTTTGAGGTGGCACCAACACTGGTGGAGAAGTCAAATAGGCCTTGATGCTGTCAAAGGCCTGTTGGTGTGGTGGTCCCCACTCGAAGTTTTCTTTATCTTTCAATCTTAGTAAAGGAGTCAGCGGCTGGATCTTGCCTGCTAAATTAGCAATGAATCTCCTCAAGAAGTTAATTTTGCCCAGTAGCCTCTGGAGTTGCACCTTGTTGGTGGGTGAAGGTGACTCCATTATTGCCCGAGATTTGTTCTTGTCCACTTCTACACCTCTTTGATGCACCAGGAATCCCAAGAAGTTGTCCGCTCTTACTCCAAACGCGCACTTCTTTGGATTCATCTTTAATTTGTGGATCCTCATCCTTGCTAATGCTTGCCTGAGGTCTTCCAGATGCTGCTCTTCTGTCTTAGACTTCACCACTATGTCATCGATGTATACCTCTATGCTCTGGCCAATCAGATCGTGAAAGATGGCATTCATTGCCCTTTGGTAAGTTGCACCAGCATTCTTGAGCCCGAATGGCATGACCAAATACTCATATGCCCCCACATGACCGGGACACCTAAAAGCTGTTTTGTGTATATCTTCTGGAGCCATCTTTATCTGATTATACCCGGCATTCCCATCCATAAAAGATAAGACTTTATGTTTTGCTACTGCATCTATGGATAAATCGGCCATGGGCATGGGATACTCATCCTTTGGTGTAGCGCTATTAATATTTCTGTAATCCACACAACATCATATTGCTTTTGTTACAGCTTTTAAAACGGGTACAATGTTGGCCAACCACTCCACATATTTGGCTGGTCTGATAAAGACAGCTTTTACTAGCCTTTCAATCTCTTCTTTGACCTTTTCTTCTATCTCCTTTGACATCCTTCGTGGTGCTTGCTTAACAGGTTTATATCCCTCTTTGATGGGCATTCTATGTTCCACCAAGGCTGAATCTAAACCTGGCATCTCAGTATAATGCCAAGCAAAACAGTTTTTGAATTCTTGCAAAAGGCAGATAATCTTTGCCCGATCATCAACCCCCAATAAACCACTAATTTGTATTGGTCTTGGATCCTCCTCTGTCCCTAGATCAATAACTTCTAGAGGATCTTGGACTTCTGGTGGTGGCTTATCTGGTTCTGCACACAAAAATTCGACTAGCTCCGGGCTCTCGGGCAAGTTGTCTGGCCCATCTAGGTCATAAATGCACTCGGCCATTTAAATGGCCCTTTCCAATTCTTCTCTGCAAGATTCCTCCTTGCTTTCTTGCTGGCTGGTTGAAGTTCCCACCTGCCATTCCTACTCTTCTTTGTCCAAGAGCTCCCTTTCTTGCCTTCTTCCCTTCCCATATACCAACAGTCTTTTAATCAGGGATCTGACTGCCATTACCTGATCTTTCTTCTTTTGTTCAGTCATTGATGGTGTAGGGGATTTGGGAGGATACAAGGTCTATCCCACTCCTCTCTAGTAAGGAGCATTCCTTATTCCAAAAGCTTTTGGGCCGTCACCTTGGTAGGGCGGTCGTTCTCATCAGCTCCTGAACACTTCAAGATTCCTACGTTAGGGTTGTAGAAACTTGCTTCCGCAACATTAGCTGTGGGGAGAAATGGCCGTGATTCGGCCTCTACCATCTCCCAAAAGCCTGGTCCTTCTGTGCCCGCTTCATGATAAACAGCCACTTATTGATGAAGAGTGGAGGGTATGGCTAGACTTTGATGGATCCAATCTCTTCCGAGTAAGGCTTCATAAGTGGAGGTGCAGTCCACAACAAAGAATGCCAACATGATCTGTTTAGATCCCAAATCCACTTCTAAAGGCAATATCCCATGAGTTTTGGTGATAGTGCCCGAGAAGCTAGAGACCGTGAGGTCTGTAGGAATAAGATCCTCCGTGCCTTTTCCCATTTTCCTCATTTGCTTGGATGGTAACACATTAACAGCTGCCCCCCCATCAATTAAAATTCTTTTGAAGGGCACCCCTTCCAAATGAGCAACAACATATATGGGCTTCAGATGATTGGCCAACGAGATGTTCGGGCGGCTAAACACCATTTCGTCTGTATAAATCCTGAAAGGACCATCTTTGGACGCTTCAGCGGATTCAGCCTTGCCCGACTCTCCTTCTTCGACTACCTCCACATTGACATGTGCCATCATTAGCTCAGTTGTCAAGTAGTCACCCTCCATAGTAGCGGGCTGATCAGGTCTGGCACCAAACATGGCAGATAATACATACGCCATGTTGATATGAAAATTACTAGGCTCGGGCAGATCTTCTTTCTTGCCCCCAATCTGGTCTATGAATTCATCCAACCAAGCCATCGCATCTGCTGGAAGTAGTGGTTCCAGTGTCCTTTCTTGTTGATCCATGCCGGCATACAGCGTTTGCTTTGGAACTTCACCAAAAGGATCTACCACTGGCAGAGAAGACGGTCTCCTTTCAGACGAAATAGTTCCATTCGGCTTCCATCCGGGAGTTGGTACCATGATTAGATCTTCTTGAGCCCGCCTCAAGATCCTATACTTCCCAATGTGTTGGTTCTGCGGCACGTGATTCCCTTCGCCTTCTGTCTTGCTACTGGCCTTTTCCACCTCTTTCTTACTTCTCCAGCGGAGCTGACTACTTCCCCCAGATGATGTTTTCTCCAATTTTTGCTTTTGGGAGGCTTCAGATGTTGCGGGGGTCTTCAGGGAATTCATGTAGGCTTTGTGTTGCCTTTGAACTCTTCTGACCATGGAGGCTCCCATTTGTTTGGTAGGCTGTCCATTCTTTCCGACTACGTACCATTTTCGCCCGAGGTAGGTAGGATTTCCTTTTCCGACAGGATTTGTTATCCCATCAATCGTCTTGATTTCCTTCCCTATATAGCCATATTGAGGATGATCTGCATCCCTCCGTGTTTTGGCCTCCATATCTTCTGCCTCTTCAGAAGCTTCATGGTTTCGAAATACTTCTGATAAAGCTTTGGGTTGGGAATCACCTCCTAATCGTTGAAAAACGCTTCAGGAAGTGTCTTTTCTTGTAGCCTGCTTGATCTTTTCGTGGGCTTTTCTCCTTTCATCTTCTTCTTTCCTCCTGATCAGTTCATGATCAATGAGAATTCCAGCTGGGGAAATTTCGAGCTCACACTTGCATTGGCACTTATTCCTCCTGTCTTTGTGGCTTATCAAGGGTCTGAGAGCTTTTAGGGAGAGGTAAGGAGAGGAGTTTACAAAGAGAAATCGATACTACAGCAAGGTTGAACAAGGTAGCAGAGCTATTACAAGGGTTTGAGTGAAGGCTTGTCCCGAGAGGGATGAAGGCTTGGGTTGACTACAGCTTCGTTTTAAAGGCAAATCTGGCTTTGAGCAGAGTTTGTGCTTGCATTTGTTTGTTTGTTTGAGTGTCCTTAATCCTGATTTCTCTTTCTTCTTTTATAGACAACTCAGCTTGGCCTCTTGTAGCAGCAGCCTTGCCCGAATGCAACTTGAGAGGCAGTGACTCATCAACTTTTTTACTTGTTCTGCCATTATAAAGTACTTTATGGGCTATATAGCTGGTCAGTCTATACCACTTGGCCTTTGGGTAGGTGAGCAAGTGGTCTTCATGAGCTGCACCAAGTCAGAAAAGCCCTTTTCTGCTTTCTGGGCTTTGGCTGGGCTTAGGCCGATTCTTCCTTTAGGCATCCTTTTGGGCCAACCCCTTTCCTGAGCCCAAAGTTCAAGTTTTGATCCAAACACGTACACCGCCAATGGATTGGTACGTGGGATCTCTGTACCCCCGAACACTCTCCTCTTCTACTCCGATTTAACTGATTCTTGGTCAATTAAAAGAATGCAGATATGTACTAAGTATATAGTAATTACTGTCAGTGTCATGGTAAAATTAGAAAGCCCTATGAAATTTTACTTTGAGTAGGTCTGCTGTAAAGCAAAAGTGGCATAAATGAGCTCGTTCCATGTATCAGGGACCCCATGAACACACCAGTGGCTGCAGTCTTGGATCACTGTGGAAACATTTTTTCCAGGGGTTGCATTCTTGCCAAAGATCGATGGATGGCCATCTTTGCGGAAATTGGTCAACCTTGTCACGTTCAGCAGCCTCACAGGAATCCGCATATTGAGTACCTCCACTATCTTCATTTCCAAAGGATAGTCATCAAGTATGGCTCCACTTACGACTGGTTCTTTTTCTCCATTGCAAACCCCACCTGAATCCCAATTTCCACCTCTACCTTCAAGAGTTTGCAATTAAGAGAGAAATTAATCAAACACGGGAGTTTCTAGTATGCTCTGGTGTGCTGTACGCTAGAACATAGTAGAATTTTCGATCAAAGACTTGCCATAATAAATTAAATTAATGCCAAAGTAATTGTTCCTTCTCTTAAGCAGTTAAGAATTTGTTATAATTGTTTGTTTATCCCAAAATTTTGTTCCGTTTCTCATTATATCAATTTAAAGCGGGGGCCTCCTAAATCATCCACTATTAACCAGAACTCCACAAAAAAAAAAAAAAATATATATATATATATATATATATATATATATATATATATATATGAGGAAATTGTAGTAATGATCTCTCAATAATCCAATTAGAGTAATAGTTCCTCAACTAAAAATCCGCGACCATTGAGTCCCTTGACTCATCAAAACAAAACATGCATGTATGGTCATTTTTGTCAACTTCGTCAGAACTTCAATCAAACTGAGTCACGTACCACGCATATGAGGCTGAATCAAGGGGCAAATATGAAAAATTAAATGAGAAAAAATGTAGTAATGGTCCCTCAACTTTAATCTAATTTGAAGAATGGTCCCTCGACTTTAACTCAATTAGAGTAATGATCTCTCAAATTTAACTCAATTGTAGCAATAGTCCTTCTAAGATGACTCATTTTGACGGAGTTGACAAAAAAAACCATAGCTGCATGTTTTGATGAGTTAAAGGACCAATGATCATAGATTTTTAGTTAAGGGACCATTGCTCCAATTAAGTTAAAGTTAAAGGACTATTTCTACAATTTTCTCAAAAAGTATTTGACAAAAATACCCGGATTCATCTTTTACCTTTTTCTGTTGGAATTTTCACTAGAAAAGCAAATTACATAAAAATACTCTCTGCTAGTCATCTCATATGAACTGAACAAAGACATGAAAGATGAAAGGATTAAGTAGTTGAATATAATCGAAATGGACAGAAGAGTAACCACGATAGAAGACCACCTGCTTTGATGGATTAATATTATGATCAATCCAGTTTGCCCATGTCCTCATAGCCCTTTTATAGGAATCAACCGCATCAAGCTTTGGATAAAGATAATCTCTCTCTTTATAGTAGTTTTTCCTGTGAGAAATTAACAGTCAGAGTACAAAAGTAAAAATGGCCAAAGAGTTTATGCACGCTTAACCAGACTACGTCTCATCTATATAAGCCAACCAAGTAAATTTGTTGGTAAGAAATGCCCGGACATCATATGGATGATCTTATGTTTTCAATCACCCAAAAAAAAATCAAAGAAGGAAGAAACACCCAAAATAAACCAAAGTGGTTAACACCCCTGAATGAACCACAAAACTATATTCCAATTTGCATAACAAATGCAAGAAACTACGTTATATCAAGTAAATATGAGACAAGCTTGCAATCATATCCTCGAATAATTTTTCCATTAGTCCCACCAATGGCCAGTGTTAAAGACAAGAATGTCAGCCATCTTCCAATGTTCAGCTGTATTGTCAATTTGATCTATTGAAAGAGTTGGACTAGAACTCCCTTGAGCATTAATGCGGACTTCTTCGTTGACGAGGAAATGTGACCTCATATACTCTACGTATAGTCATAGTCCTGTTTGGCTTAATATTTGAACATGGTGGTCTTCAGTCGTCCGAGTTTGGCCATGGCCAACCATCTCAAGCCCATTTATGCAAATGCTCATTTGGAGGGAGTGCCCTTCAAGAGGGTTTTGATTGATAGAGGAGCCACAAACAATGTGTTTCTTTTCAAGTAGATGAATAGGGTATGTAAAAGTGAGGAAGATCCCATCCCCATGGACTTAATAGTTCCTAGTTTTTCTAGAGCCATCACCAAAACTCATGGGATATTGCCCTTGGAGGTTGACTTGGGTTCCAAGCAGATCATGTTAGCTTTCTTCGTTGTGGATAGTACTTCCAAATATGTAGCTTTATTGGGCCGAGATTGGATTCATCAGTCTCTCGGTGCTATCCACCATACATTAAAAAGTGGCAGTTTACCACGAAGAGGGAGCTATGAGACCTGGATTTTGGGAAATGATGGAGGCCGAGTCACGACCATTCCTTCCCACTGCCAATGTGGCGGAAGCCAATTTTTACAATCCTAGCATTGGGATTCTCTAGTGTTTAAGAGCTAATGAGAACGGTTGCCCGACTAAGGTGACGGGCCAAAAGCTTTTGGAACAAGGGTTGTTCCTTACAAGGGAAGAATGGAACCGACCCCATATTGTCCCAACTCCTCAACACCAGTAATGTCAGAACAAAGAAGAAAAGGCCAGGTAGTTGCAGTCAGGTCCTTGATCAAAAGACAATTGGTGTATAGAAGAGAGGGAGAGCTTGGCCGAGAAGTACCAAAAGGAAGCCTCAAGGAGCCAGAGTGGAGAGGAGTTTTTTGGAAAAGAATTGGAAGTGGCCATACAAATGGCTGAATGTATATACGACCTGGACGGGCCAGAATACTTGCCCGAGAGTCCAGAGTTAGTTGAATTCTTGTGCACAAAACTTGAAAAGCCACCACCAGAAGTACAAGACCCATTGAAGACCAATGATTTAGGAACTAAGGAAGATCCAAGGCTTATCCAGATCAGTGGCTTATGAGAAACGGAGGATCAGGCAAAGGTAGTCAAACTTTTGCATGACTTCAAAGACTGTTTTGCTTGGCATTACACTAAAATGCCAGGTTTAGATTTAACCTTAGTAGAACATAGAATGCCTACTAAGGAAGGGTATAAACCTATCAAGCAAGCACCACAGAGGATGTCAAATAAGATCGAGGAAAAGGTCAAGGAAGAGATCGAAATGCTAGTAAAGGCTGGATTTATTAGGCCTGCCAAGTATATCGATTGGTTGGCCAACATTGTACTTGTATTAAAAGCTATAACTAAGGCAGTCCAATGTTGTGTTGATTGTAGGAACATTAATAAAGCCATGCCTAAAGATGAATTTCCAATGCCCATGGTTGACTTATCCATAGATGCAGTTGCCAAACACAAAGTCTTATCTTTCATGGATGGGAATGTCGATTATAATCAGATAAAAATGGCTAAAGAAGATATACACAAAACAGCTTTTAGATGCCCAGGTCATGTTAGAGCATATGAATGCGTGGTAATGCTATTTGGGCTAAACAAATGCTGGAACGACCTATCAAAGAGCGATGAATGCCATTTTTCATGACTTGATTGGCCATACCATGGAAGTGTACATTGATGACATCGTGGTAAAGTCTAAGATTGAAGAGCAGCACTTGGTAGACCTTAAACAAGCTTTAACAAGAATGAGCATCCATAAGCTAAAAATGAATCCAAAGAAATTTGTTTTGGAGTAAGGTCGAGCAACTTCTTGGGATTCCTTATCATCAAAGGGGTGTGGAGGTTGACAAGAACAAAGGTCGGGTAATCATAGAATCTCTTCCTTCCACCAAAGTACAATTACAAAGGCTACTAGGAAAGATCAACTTCTTAAGGAGATTTATCGCCAACTTGGATGGCAAGATTCAACCGCTAACTCCTTTGCTAAAATTGAAAAACAAAGAAGAATTTGAGTGGGGCCCACCAAATCAAGAGGCTTTCGACAGCATAAAGGCTTACTTGGCCTCTCCACCAATGCTCATGCCACCTCAGAGAGGGAAGCGTTTAAAGCTTTATGTTTCTACCTCTGAGAAATCAATGGGAAGCTTGTTGGCTCAGAACATTGAAGGTGGAAAAAAACAAGCAATCTACTACATCAGTAGAATCTTTACTGAAGTAGAGACAAGATATACACCAATGGAGAATTTATGCCTGGTTCTATACTTCACGACATGCAAGCTAAGGCATTACATGTTACCTTGCCACATCCACATTATTGCCAAGACTGACGTAATCAAATATATGCTATCAAAACCAATGCTAGCTGGGAGGATTGGAAAGTGGATTCTAGAGCTTTCAGAGTTCAGCTTTCAGTATGTGCCTCAGAGAGTGATCAAGGGGCAAGCAATTGCAGACTTCTTAGCGGAGCACCAAGAATCCCAATATGAGATTATCAATATCCCGGGAACTCTAGAGGTAGCCAGTGTGTGGATCCCATCGAGCAAAGCCTTCTTGGGCAAAGAAGAATGGATCCAACAAGAGATAAAAAGAATAGCTAGTCTCTGGATCACTCCTTGGAGTATTTTGATGGTTCTTCCACCCTAAACTGCTGCGAAAGCCGAGATTGTTATCATTGATCCCAAAGATGATCACCATTATTATTCATTCCTTCTAGACTATCAAAAGACTACTGATAGGAGCATATTTATGTGACTGAGTTAGCTTGTTCTCATGCATTTATGTTGTTATTCCTTAGTTGTTTTAGTGTTTAAAGTCATTTTCGTGCAATTTCAAGTTCTAAGGACAAAGTATGCAATAAGGTGCATTTTGGTGCATTTTGGAGCAGTTTTGGGCTTGGAATGGATAGCACATGCATGGAGCAAAGTGGTTGGACGAAATTAAAGATCTAAAGAAGCTAGGAATGTGCCAAGGATAGGAAGAAAATAAATAGAGGACCAAGGAAGACAAGGAAACCATCAAGAAAGAGGAAAGACTTGTCAAATTGCCTTATCTTGTCTTTACCTTTTCTAATCTAAATTACTAAAGATTCAGTCACACGAAGGGTTTCTAAATACTTTGGGACATTTCATTACATATTCTACAAGTCCTAAACCTACCTTAAAAGTCCAAGCCATATCATCCTTTGCCATTTCTCTTCCTTGCCGTGCAAGGGAGCCATCTCTTTCCTATTTTCTGCCATAAATCACTCCAATTTCCACCCATGTCATGCATCACCACCCTTGTCCCCTTCATTATTTCAGATTTCATGCATCATTACATTGAATCATTGCACTCAATTGCTATACCATTCCTTGTTCCCTCCATCATTTCAGATTCATGCATCATTACATTGAATCATTGCACTCGATTACTACACCATTCCTTGTTCCCTCCATCATTTCAGATTTCATGCATCATTACATTGAATCAGTGCACTCAATTGCTACACCATTCCTTGTTCCCTTCATCATTTCAGATTTCATGCATCATTACACTCGATTGCTACACCACTCCATGTTCCCCTCTATTGCCATGCACTTCCTCTATAAAAGGAAGTGTGTGTAACATAAATTGAGTTCAGTTTTTGCTTGATCATTCATCACCAATTCAATACAACCTTCATCCAAACACATCCATTCATCTTCACATCATTCCTCCATACAAACAAAACTTCAAACACTCGCCAACACCTTGTGCCGTAGCAAAGGAAGGGAAGGAACGTGCTTGGACGTGCTTGCTGTCCAACTTGGATCGTTGGAGCATTTAGGTGTTTTCTTTCTTTTGTTTCCAATGTTTAAATTCATTTTCTTTCGTTTTGTTGTGAACATGAGTGGCTAAACCCCTCTTAGCTAGGGGTGATTTCAAAGCCATGATTATGTGTGTAATATGATTTGATAAATTCCAGTTATGAACTCTTGAATCGTGAATGCAATTGGCTTAACTATTTGATTGATAACTTATTTGTATTTGTTGATTAAGGGTCGACACTTAATTGGCATGCATAAATCCGTTGCTAGAATATAAGAAAGTTTCACATAATCGTTACAAACTTATATTCACAAGTAGTGGAGGTCGCTTATAAATGATCGCGTTAAGTTCAATTCCTAGCATAAGTGACATGATGTCATAGTTGCAAGTGCTTTGTCAATGCTTATGATTTTCATTAAACGTAATGATCTTTGATTGTATCTCTATTATGATGTCATGTACGGAACTTTTGAAGAATGTTTTAGGTTGTCGAATGATGTCATCCAATCCAATAAAACAAGGAAAATCTGAGAGTTAACTAGTGATGTCACGGTTAATTTGGAGCATTGTCATTCATAATTCAATGAAGTAGTAACTGGAAATCAAGTTATTTGCATACATGTCATGTGTGGAGAAAAAGCCTCTAGCTATCCCATCCATCATCTTATTTCTCAAATTTGTTTTACAATCTGTCTAGTTTTTCATACTTGTTTGTTTGTTTCAACTTCATCCAAAAATCAATCTCCCTTTACTTTAGTGTGTCTAATTAGTTAGAATCTGTTTTAATTTGTATTTTTTAAATGTTTTGATTCAAGTAAAAGTCAATTTTCGTCCAAAGTCATTCTTAGTGTCTAGTTTAAGTTTATTTAGTTGTTTTTAAGTTGTTTTGAGTATTTTAAGTTTGCTTTGAGTCTTGCTAAGTATTTTTTAAGTTTAGTTTTATGTTTTGAGTCAATTTAGAGGTTATTAGCAAGCCCTCCTAATCCCCGGTCCAGAACGATCCCTACTTATACTTATACTATAGTTGTCAAATAAGGGTTAAATTTTTGTGTTAAGTTAATTTTCACATCAACTACCAACAACCGGGCAAAGTACGAGGCACTGATAATTGGCCTGGAGATCTTGATAGAGTTAAGGGCAACTAAAGTTGAAGTATTTGGTGATTTAGAGTTGGTGATTAATCAACTAAATAAAGAGTACAAGTGCTAACACATCACTATGGCAGGTTACTATTTGGCATCTACATAACTATTAAGCTGGGCACCGAGATATCAGTCAACCGTATCCCCAGAGGATCAAATACAACTGCCAATAAGATGGCATAATTGGCATCTGCAGCGCTGATCCAAGAAAAAAAGTATGAAGAGGATATAGAGGTTCAGAAAAGAAATCTCCCTTTTATCTTTGAAAGGGGATTCAACCTAGATGTGATGATTGAAGAGGTGGAGGTTGAAGATTGAAGGACACATATTCTTCAGTATTTAAAAGATCCATCCTTTCCCACAAGTAAGAAGAATAGACAACAAGCAACTAAGTACGTTTTGTGGGGGACAAATCTACTAAGAAAGACTCTAGATGGACTAATGTTGAAATGCTTAGGCCAGGAAGAATCAATGAGGGCAATGGCCGAAGTACATGAAGGGATTTGTGGAGCACGTCAAGCGGGAACGAAGATGAGGTGGCTACTTAGGAGATATGGTTATTTCTGGCCCGAGATGGAGAAAGATTGCAAAGCTTATGCCCGAGGGTGTGAAAAATGCCAAAGATATGTACCTTTCCAACATGTGCCTTCAGTGCCCTTAAACCCCATGGTCAAGCCTTAGCCTTTCAGAGGATGGGCAATGGACTTCATCGGGCAAATTCATCCAGCTTCTAGCAAAGGGCACACATTCATAATTGTGGCAACATATTACTTCACCAAATGGGTAGAAGCTTCAGCAGTGAAGACCATAACTGCAACTACGGTCAAGAAATTCATTGAAACTAAGATCTTACACAGATATGGGGTGGGGTGCCCGAGACAATTGTTACAGACCGCTAGCTATCTTTTATTTCAAAGGAAGTAGAAGAATTTGCAAGTTCAAGATTAAGATGATCCAATCTAGTCCTTACTACCCCCAATCAAATGGTTAAGCAGAAGCCAGCAACAAAGTCTTGATGAACATTATCAAAAGGATGGTGGCATATAGTCCAGAAAAGTGGCATGAGAAGTTGAGAGACACATTATGGGCTTATAGAACCTCTAAGAGGGTAGGAACTGGAACAACTCCTTATGCCTTGACCTTTGGGCAAGATGTTGTGCTCTCCATGGAAATAAATGTGAGTTCTGTTTGGATTCAAAATCAAATTGGGTTGCATAGTGAAAAATATATTCAGGCTATGTGTCAAAGAGTTGAAGATCTAGATGTAGCCCGAATCGAAGCTTTAGATATAATTCAAGAGGGGAAGAGAGTTGTTGCCCGAGCATATAATGAAAAGGTGAGGTTGAAGAACTTCGAGAAATGGGAGATAGTATGGAAGGCAATTCTTCCTTTGGGAGCTTAAGTTAGAGGCTTTGGGAAGTGGAGTCTGACTTGGGAAGGTCCTTTCATTATCAACCAAGTACTAGACAAATGGGGATATTATTTGGCAGATTTGGAAGGAAGTTTGCAGAAGCATCCAATTAATGCTAAGTTTTTTAAGAAGTATCACCCAACCTTATGGGATATTAAGGATTGCTACATTGAAGAAACATTGCGAGAAGTTTAAAGGTATCCACAGTTAAGTTTCAAGAGACAAATGCAAACCAAAATGGATTAAAGAAATCATTTTCATTTCATTGAATGTTGAAGTTACATCAGAATTAGTTCAATAGTTCTACATCCTTGACCAGGGCAGCTATCCTAGAATGTTACTATTAGCTAACTATGCTTCAACATCTTCAGACTTCAACATTTACTCTCTTGACATCTTCAAACTTCTGATGAAGCTGATTGGCAGAAGATCATGTTAGTGGTTACTAGCGGCCACTGCCACTTTCATGTATAAACCCTACGTTCGAATCAATGAGGAGCCTTCTTCAACAAGTCCTACCAAAGTTTTTAACATTATCGTGGTAGTTGATCCCAAAGCATACACCTATGATGATGAAGTGATTAAGGAAGCAGAAGCTATGGGAAAATTTGGGCTTATGGATATTAGTGCAAGGAAGGTCAGCTTTGTATCCACATGTGGGATCTACCGGTGTGATTAAAGCTGCTCGGCTACCCCACAATGCCATAGAAATCCTAAAACTGAAGTTGGATACAGTGCGTCTTTCTGAGAATGATGAAGAAACCAATGGCTGAGAAGTCCCTACAGGTCCTAAGGAATGCATCCCCCCTCCTTGAGGAAGAGCTCAGTGTGCAGGCCTGCCCGAGGGCAAGGAAGCCCATTAAGAAGACAGCACATGGTCGAAATCTCCTCACCAGTCTCGCAGGGAGATTAAGCTCGAGCCACTATGGGTACCTTTAGGAATTCTGAGGAGTTTTGAAAATTCAGAGGCTTGAAATGGCTAGGGTGTTTTGCCAAAGTGATTAAGTGAGGATTATATAGGGGAGCAGTTAACTAATGGTGGAGTTCATGAGGTAGTGCAAAGGGTTTCAAATAAACCAACGGTTGCTTAAAATGGCACAAGTTCCGAGTGGAGGCGTGTGACGGTTGTTTAATGAGCGACTGCTATTGTGGAGCCAAAAATAATCAAGAGGCGACACATGGATTTTTGGGCAAAAAGGACAAAATTACCCTTGAGGAGCACCAATATTCCTACGCCGAGCAGTGGACAAACATCCCACAATCAAGTCAAAAGTGCCCAAATAGGTATTTATTTTTAAACCTATTTCATCCATCCTCATCAAATCCTCTCCACAAGGTAACCCCCAAAACATTTCTTTTAAATTATGTTAATAGGCTAATTAATGGATTTATTACCTAATTAATCTATTAATGGCCAATTAAACCACCAATTGCACCCAAAAAATACACAAAAGGCCGATCACATTTTCTCCCAAAGGGACTGGCCATGCACTATATATTCAACCTCATTTCCTCTAAAAACCTAGGTCTTGACTCTTGCTAAACACTCAAAAATTCCCCAACACTTTTCTCTCAAAATTCTAACTTTGGCATCGAAAGTTCTTCAGCCAAAGCCCCCCTCCCCCCAATTCATCGTGGGTGCGTGAGGATCTTAGCCTTAACCAAAGGCGTTATTTGTTTTGTAGGTGCAATTTTGTCTAAGATCAAGGAGGAAGAAATTTGCATCCACAAATTGGTGCTTTCATTGAAAGTTGAGTCCCACACTCGTAGATGACTCTCGCATCCAAGGTTTTTCTATTTTCTTGTCCATTTGTAGATTTTTCGTACTTTTTTATTATTAGAATTTTTTATTTGCAAAATTCTTTGATAAAACATAAAAGAGAAGTAAAATGGCTAGAAATTTAGAAAATTCAACAACTGAAAATTCCAATATTCAAGAGATTGGACCGCGGCGATCCACGAGGCTATATGTGACAATAAGTGGAGCGGCACCACCACCATGAGTTTCCACCACGGGAACCACGGCAGTGGTCACCCGCGGTGAGGTCTATGGTGTCACCACCATGGCCTGAGCCATGACATCTAAGAAAGCCCAAGCCGTGCCATCTAAGGCCCACGACACCTAAGCCACGGCCCAAGCCATGTCACTCCAAGCCCAACGCAAGGCCAAAGCGTTGCCAAACTGAGCACTAGCCTCGCACCTATATGCGCCACACACTGAGCAGCCTACTCCCGTGGCCCAGCTTGCTCCCGTCGAGCAGCCCACTCTTGTGGCCCAGCATGCTCCCGCCGAGCAGCCCACTCTTATGGCCTAGCCTGTTCCGGTGACCCAGCTTACTTCCACAGCCCAGCCTGCTCCCTCGGCCCAATCTGTTCATGTAGCTTTCCAAGCAGCCCAAATCGATCCAAGATTAGTTCAACCATTCTAGTTCCAAATTTCCAAACCGACGATCAAATTGAGAGCATTTTCACCACATTTTTTACGGATTTGACATTTCCCAACGCTAATCTCATGCCTGGAGTCTACCACACTTCCATTGCTTAAGGAGACGCATTCCTTCCAAGTTATTCCAACCCAAATGGAGAACAACACTTGTCTCGACGAGTCATAAAGTTGACGAGCGCCCTCGCATAACAAATGACCTTGGTGAACCAGCTCTTGCAACGCATCGAGATGCAACGTGCCCCAGACGAGATGTCTCGAAGTAGGACAAGGGCAGACAAAGAACTTCTCCAGCAGCGTCGTGGCAAGCAGATACTCGACTAGCCACGAACCGAGCATTCAGGTAGTGTACATTCTCGATTAGACCCCCGAGATAGCTTATACTCCCGTCTTAGCGTGCAGATGAGTGTGCTCTCTCGACTAGGCCCACGGACGAGCGTACATTCACGGTTAAGGTCACACTCCGATAGTCATCATGAGCAACCTTCCAGGCGAAGTGTTCATTCACAGCTAAGCCCATAAAAAGCATCATCTAGCCCACATCGGAGTAGGCAGCACGACGAACTGATAGAAGTAGTCACTCAATCCGGCTCAAGTTCAATCGGTAGCCTGCGAAGAACTCATTCGCCTGCTAGGAACACACCACACGCACCGGCACTGCATCCACGGCATAGACGAGCCAAACACATGGAAGAGCAGCCTAAACCAGCAAGTCGAGGCTGGGGGCAGCCGAGAGCTTTGCTACACTAACAAAGAAAAATTTAGGAAAAAGTAAAGAGACTCTTGACCAAGCAATTGCATAATTTCCAACGCAACGACGTCACCGACTAGGCACTACGACGAAACATGACCAACATAAGTAGGTCACCCTTCACGGACGAGATCGAGTAGGCAGAGCCTTCACACGAATTCAGCATGCCACATTTCACATCTTTCAAAGGGGATGAAAACCTGGAGAGACACTTAAAGCACTACCGAAGCATAATGATCCTCTATCGAAACAACGATGATCTCATGTGCAAGATATTCACCACCACTCTACAAGGCGAGGTGCAAGATTGGTTTTACACATTGCCGCCACAATCTATCCGGAGTTTCAACAAACTTTCTTTGGTTTTCACCAAAGAATATTCATCTTATCGCTCGATAAAAAAAAGTCTGACCATTTGATCAACGTCAAGAAAAACCCAAAAGAGTCACTTTGTGACTCTGTGAAGAGGTTCAAAGTAGAGAATGCAAGGATAGTCGGATGCAACGACTCGATAGCTAAAACAGCCTTCCAAAAAGGACTTCCAGCAGACCACCCGTTATTCGAAAAAACGACGCTGTTGTTCTTTTTATTTTATATTACTTTGCTTCGTGGTGGCGGATTAAGGGGTCTAAGTGACGTCAATATCCCTTTCGTGACAGTAGTATTGGTGTCGCTAACCCAATCCGACATTGCACTATTTAATGTCAGATTTTTACCAAATAGCCGACTGTAATTGGTATTTCTTGTCGGTTTTTGACCGCCAGTGATAGCCTCTTTTGTAGTAGTGGAATTCCAATGAAAAACATTTATTGACAGTTAGCTCACCAAGTTGTTGCACAAGATAACGCCCCCCGTAGATTAAAAGACTGCAGTAACAATGCCACTGAAAAAAGACAGATTATTTTCCAAATAACATAAACAACACAATCGTGTGAAACACGTACAACCGAGTTTTGATATCTATGTTTGCTGGGTTTTCTCTATTTGCATAGTTAAAGCATTATTAGCACATTATCTTCACTCTTCACCCAGCACATTCATAAACCACTTTTGTTTTCTCAAGAATTCAACTAGTTATTAGCTTCTTAAAAGTTGCATTCCATCTCCAATGACAACTTTAATTACTGAGAAAAATATAAGAAATCTATCCTACCCTAATGGGCTTATATAGTTCATACATTCGATAAAAGAAATAACTTCGACAAAAGGTTTACTTTTCCTATATTTTCCCCGAAAACTAACAAAGCAACAACAATTAAACATTCTAACCCTTTCAATAATATTCAATGCAGTACACAGAGATGAGATCTGATACAAAAATTCTTCCAAATGCTTATCACACCCAGAGATTCATAATGTCAAATTTACCAATGTTTACTTGGTTTTTCATTCACACTCACAACGCACAACACCATCAACATCTTAATATTCGATTTAACACTAAAACCCTAAAATTCCTAACCCCAAAATTCGATTTAACACTAAAACTCCCAATTTCTAATTTAATTTTCTAGATTGAATCTAATTACAATACCAAAATCTTCAAGTTAAGGCCTTAAAGCCTGATTCTGACCTTAGAAAGAAGAAAAATAAAGAATTAAGAAAAGAAAGATACCTGGGTCAATCTTCAGTGCGTTGCTGCCTGCTGGCTAGGTGCAGTTGGGAGGGATGGAAAAAAGATGAGGAGAGAGACCGAGTGAGAGAGAGGGAGAGAAGGAGAGAGGGGGCAAGATGAGCGAGCGGGAAGAGAGAGACCGAGTGAGAGAGAGGGAAAAGAGACGCAGATATACATTTTCACAAATGGCCTATATCTTAACAATTAGGAAAGTTTAAAAGAACCGCCTATGGTAAAAAATTGCCCTTCCAAAATTTTAACAATGGCCCGACGCATGTGCACATTTTGACGTCGGCAATGACCATATTGTGGCGTTGCGCAAGGTATTTTAAAAAAAAATACTATAAAATTGACTGAAAATGTAACTTTACTCTCTTCAAATTCAATTTTTTTTTTACATCAAACCCACAATAATATATTTTTTCTAACAAAAACCCAACCCAAACTACAATAATAAATTTAAAACTACTTAATAAATATGCATACCATTCAATTTCTTAAGTGTTACACGTACAAAATAAATAAATTTAAAGCTACTTAATAAATAAATAAATATATATATATATATCATTGAACTTGATTGGATACACATTGTACGAAACTAGTTTTAACGATCCAACCATCAAACTTGTTTGTATATATTTCGAGATCGCATACGCCATAAATCGCAAAAAACAAACATTCAGAGATCAAGTAACAGGACAAAACTTTTCAACGGTTATAAACGAAAAATCATGATTTTACGGTTATTTTAACTTCAATTTCGATGATTTTTACAACTACACACCTTGACCCTATATGAAGACAATGAATGAACTTGATCTTCAATTTAAAATATTTACACTAGTGGATCTTATGTTATACTTAATGAAAGTATAAATAAACTCTTAAGTGTTAGTGAATCTATTGTTTTGATGAGATATGCATTCTACAAAACTAATTTCAACAATCCAACCGTCGAACTTGTTTACATATGCTTTCAAGATCGCATTGTAAACACGGAAATTCCTGCGATGAACGAGACAAGAACACGTGTACAAAATAATATTTGTATTAATGATTTAGGGGTTACAATCTCTTCTACAAATTTAGCCTCTGATTCTATCTTTGTAATGGGTAGATTTGATGTTGTTGATCCAAAGGGCCGTCGGGGCTTGATCTTGGGATAAACAGTTGTGCGGATTTGTTGACATCGTTGATCCAAAAGGCCGTCGAGGCTTGATATAGGGATGAACGAATGATGGATGATGAACACTTTCTTCAAGGGCTGTCGGGGCTTGATTTCGAATGAGGATTTGACGAAGAACGAAGAGAGCTTTCTTGATCCTTCGGGATTTGCTTGGGAGCTTTGGAGTTTCAAAGCTTCAAGATTTTGGTGTGAGGTGAATTGGTTATGAATTGGTGTCCAAAATGAATGCCTTGGCCTCCTATTTATAGAATTCCAAAACTTGATTTTTTTGGATTTAAATAATTAGATGAAATAAATCATTTCTGCCAGGCGTTGACACGTGTCCTGTTTGATGACTTTTCCGATTTATTTTGATTTTTCGTTTAGTCACATGCTATGTGTAAAATTTATGTGACACATAAACATTGAAATTTTAATTATTGATCAACATTTATTTTACCGAAATTTCGATGTCTACAAATGCCCCCACTTCAAGGCGCGTCGTATACATGTGCTTGTCACGTGTAGCAGATGCGTTTTGAAGTCCCTTACTGCGGATGCTGATCCAAGGGCCGTTGAGGCTTGATCTTGAACTGGGTTGGTGATTTCTTCAAGGGCCATTGGGGCTTGATCTTGAACTTTGTTTGAAATTTCTTCAAAGGCCGTTGAGGCTTGATCTTGAAGGTTGAAATTGGACCACAAGGAGCTTCATGTGGTAGATGATCTTTTGCTTTGGTAGTGGGTGAATCGACACGTATTTGTTGCGCTTATTGACTTTCCACAGCTTTGATCTTGAACTGGTTCGGAAGATTTTCTGGTTTCCTCCAATTGTTGACTTTCCACAGCTTTGATCTTAAACTGGTTCGAAGGACTTTTTGGTTTCCTCCAATTGTTGACTTTCCACAAGCTTATTCTTGAACTGGGTTGGAGGATTTTTTTGGTTTCCTCCAATTGTTGACTTCCCACAGACCGTTGCGCTTATTGACTTTCCACAGGCCATTAGTTCTTAAATTACCCTAGGAAGTTCTTTCGCCTAGCAGAAGTGGCGGCAACCTTTTGCCTTTAAATGGTCCTTCAGAGCATCACTTTTCAGCCACTCATCCGTGTTTGGCAGCTTCAGTGTAAAGAGCCAACACCATATCAACTGTTTTGAAATATTTGCTGAGGAAATTCGAGATCCGTCAACAGTTGAAGATGAGTACTCGAGAGCAACGCTAGGTGAGCAACCAGGCAAAGGTTCCTGGCAATCAGTTCCTGATCGGACGTTTAATTTCAGGTTCCGACTGATTGCTTCCTTTCTCCTTGTTCTGCAGGCAAGAACAAGGGCAAAGGAAATGATAGGGAAAAAGCATGATATGAGATACCTTTGCTTTCAACCCCGATGATATGAGATACTTTTGCTTTTGAAGAAGTAGCGGATGATCAGCACATGTGTTTGTTGAGCTTGTCTCCACATGCTTCGATGCATCATTTTCATTCGCCTCTTCTGTTCTCATGGCCGATGTGGTATCTTCTCTAGAAGCATAAGATGTTGAGATAATGGGTACTTCGAGAGCAGTGCTAGGTGAGCAATCAGGAAAGATTCCAAGCAGTCGGTTCCTTACCATGAGCTTGAGTGGAGGTTCCGACATATTGCTTTCTGTATCCTTGTCATCGTAGTGAAGAGGGAGGACAAAGAAAAGGATAGGGTGAAAGCATGCTATGAGATACTTTTGCTTTTAACCCCAGTGATATGAGATACCTTTGCTTTGATGTGATTTGGCTGAAGAAGCGTTTCCAGGGAGGAAGAAAACTGAGTTTTGGTTGCAGATGCCTTCGACAAGGAAGAAGAGTCAGGCTGGATGTGTGTCTTGCCATAGAGGATGGAAGTCGAATTATATGGTGAGCTCCCAACAGCAAGTGGCAGGGTGGATGTGCCTTGTCTCCCATGCTTTGTCGGCCAACAGTCGGGTAGGTGAGTATGATGGACTCCACACGTTTTCAACCTTGTCAGTGATCTCTGGCAAAGTTGCACGTGATAGCCGAAAGCTGAAACTGCGTCTGAAAAGTGTTGACGGATTTTACGCAGGAAAATCCGGGTTTTGAAATTCGAGGAGTGGCGTTTCTTTAATTTTTTTTTTTTTTTTTTTTTTTTTTTTAACAAGTGGTTGTGTTGCCTTTTCTTTTTAAAGAGGTGTCAATCATTTTCGACCTGCACGCTTTGAAGATTGCTCGCTTTTGAAAATCGTCCTTGCTGTATTTCTGAGATTTTTTACTCACTCCAACCCTTTTCTTTTACCATCTTTTTGAAAATGGCTAACCCATCTAACATTTGTTTAGATTTGAGTCTTAGCAGTGACGCAGGTGCATCGCGTCAGGGTAATATATGGCGCCCGTCCTTCTCATCTTCTAATGGCCCTCTTACAGTTGAAAACTCTGTAATGAGGGATGCAGCAACGGCTACGGTTGTAGCTAGAAACCTTATCACTCCTACAGATAATATGATACTTTCACAACGGTCCGATGAATTAGCTGTTCGAGAGTCCCAGGCTCTCAGTGTCCAGTGTGCGAACTCTGTTTCCAACATGAGCCAACGCTTACTTGTTCGAACTCGCCAGGTTGAATCATTGACAGCCGAGGTGGTAGTTCTTAATCAAGTGATCAGACAGCTGAAGTATGAGAATAGAGAATTGCATGTGCTTGCAAATAATTATTCGACGAGCATGAAGAGGAAGCTTGATCAGTTGCTGGACTCCGAAGGTCGGATTCAAAGTGACAATCAAAGATTTGTGGATGTATTCCAGAGGGACCATTTGCCTTCGTCATCTGAAGTTCGACCAGGTATTGAGACTCCGAATAATCCATCCCCAATGCCTCCCTCTTCTAGGGTTCCGCCGAGTATTAAGGCTTCAAGTACTGAGGCTTCACATAAGTTGCCGAGTACTAATGTTTCAAGTACTGAGGCTTCTCATAAGTCGCCGAGTACTAATGTTTCAAGTACTGAGGCTTCTCATAAGTCGCTGAGTACTAAGGCTTCAAGTACTGAGGCTTCTCATAAGTGACATTTGTGAAGGCTTTTTTTTTTTTTTTTTTTTTTTTTTTTTTTTTTTTACGCATTTATAATTTCTTAGAGATATCAATGGACATGCTTTATTTTATTCAGTATGTTGTGCTAAAACATATATCTGACTAAGATGTGTTACTCCTTTTTATTTTATTTTATTTTATTTAGATGGTACCTGATGCGCACTATGCTTTTACTCCCTATTTTTAGACGGAAATTCGTCGTCTTCCCCCTGCTTTCTTCCTTTCAATTATTCTGTCTCCACCACCTATTTCCATTTTCATACTTGCTAATAGTAGCATACACCATGACCTGTCTCTCTTGCTTTTTATCATTTCCTTTTGGATGGTGCCTGTCAATCACGCTTTTTATCATTTCCTTTTGGATGGTGTCTGTCAATCACTTCTTTTCTTTGCTTTCGGTGGCTGGCCACCATTTGAAAAACTTTTTTTTTCTTCATGACCGGCTAGTCATTTAACGGCGGTTTATTGAAGTTCTTCGTCATTGTTGTTTGCCACAGACGGAGAAAAGGCCTTTGGGTGTGAGTTGGGCAAACTTTGGTTTTGTCAATCACATTCAAAAGCAGCAGCCATGGCGGAGGTGCAGAAGCAGCTGGAGCTTGAGGTAGAATGCAAGGCATTGAGCTTCACTACCAGCTAGTCGTTTGACGGCGATTATTGAAGTTGGTGGGGATGGGAGAGGACAAACTCCACGGAGGCAAAGACTATGATGGAGTAGGTAAGCTTGATGGGATTTTTATCTTTCTTCACTTTCTTATGGATTTTCTGCAGGGATTGTGCACCTGTGACCATGTACAAAAAATGTTGACACCAACTTCGCATACGAGCTGCTGAGGCACCACAATCCAGAGGCCAAGCTTTTCGCCGAAGGCGTGTTGCTCCAGCTTATGGTACCTATCGGACCGTTTGTCGGGCACCATTTCATGCGTCTCAATCAATTGCCACAACGTGAACAAAGTGATCACCCATGAGAGCACTATTACAACACATCCTGGACCCTATCCGAGACTGGAAGTTGCAAAGGGAAGACCTAGGACACCAGCTCCAACCATGGAATTGACATTGTGGAAAGCTGCGTACCACCAATTTGCACTCCTTGATGAAGTAATTGGAAGTCAATCATTTATTGCCTTCTGCTTCCTTGCTTTTTCATCATCAATGATCTGCAACTGCTTCTCCGGTCTCTCATCCACTACGCGGTCATGACTTTTCAGATCGTTTATCTTAGAAGCAACTAGGGGATCCACATGATTCTTAGAAGCACCGTTTTGCTTGCCCGAATCTCCAGCAATCTGAACCTGGGCATTTGGAATCAAGTACGACAAGCCCATCTTCGAGAAGCATTTAATAAGCTCTGCAAACACTAAATTGGATGATGCAGCTTTTGAAGCCAATTCAATAAGGAACTTCGAAGCACTTTCACGAAGTGGCTCTGGCAGGGACTTCACAACTTCGATTTCGTCATCGTCGTCATCAATTTGTTGAGAGGGGTTTGATGATTGTACAGCCAATAGAAACAATGAAACATATTTTCTGAGCCGACAGCAGCTCTCCCTTCTCCGTGACTCTTAGAGTAGTGACGATTCTCAAGTATCTTCATTGATCCTACTTGATTAAGTGGTGACAGCAAACTGAATCCCCTGCTTTAGATTGTAGTTGAAATCAGCAGGAGGGCCAACGTACCCAACCTTGGCGTGGTTAGCTTGCACCGTCTTCCGGATTTTAGCATTTACAATAACAGCTTCTACCCTTGGCTGGGTACCAATCAACAGAAAAGCATCTGCTTTCTCAAGACCAGCAATGGTACTATTTAAAATATATCCGGATCGAAGATTAGCATCACGGTTCGAACCATTTGCTTCACACCAGACATTGTTTGACCCCATTTTATTTAAGAAGTCTTTCAGTGTCATCATAGACTCAGCATCAGATAGCTGACCAGCAACCCCAACGATCTCCTCTGGTTTTAACTTGATGAGCCATCTCGGCAACTACAGCAAGCGCATCACGCCAGCTCACAGGCTTAAAGTGCCCATCAGCATCACGAATCATAGGGTCATTTAACCTCTGCCTCTTCAAACCATCATAACAGAATCGAGTTTTGCCTGATATCCATTCTTCATTTATGTTCTCATTTAATCGTGGGACAATGCGCAAGACCTCTGGACCTCGGCTATCAATTCGAATGTTGGATCCAATGGCATCAGTAACATCAATGGTCTCTGACACACCTTGTAAATTGAATACACCGAGTCATTACAGTCTTCATCAAAGGTCCAAGATTCTTATCAACTACAGATCTCTTAACCTCAGTGAAATGGCCGCGGTCAGATCCAAATGCCATAGACTGATCCTACAGATCACATTCTCCTCCCTGATCACAAATTGGACAATCCAATGGATGATTCATCAGCGAAAACTCCATCACCCCTTCTCAAGCCTTCTTTGCTATCGGAGTATCAGTCTTAATTTTCATGCTAGGCATGGCAGGCATGGCGCAGGAGGCGACTGGCTTCGGCGACTTCTCAACCTCCATAAGGCACATACGGCAATTACCCACGATCGACAACCGTCTGTGGTAGCAGAATCTAGGGATATCAACGCCGGCGATCTCACAGGCCTGCAATACAGTAAATTCCTTGGGGATCTTGACGGGGTATCCATCGACGAAGACTTCGATGGCATCTTCGAGATTCGGGAAGTGGACACGGGGGTCTAGCGGTTGCTGGAATTGGGTTGCGCCGGCGCTGAAGAAAGCGGAGGAAGTAGATCTGCGTTGTCTTTGTCAGTGGAGGAAGAGATTTGGTTGATGAATTTGGTCAAACACTTGGCGTGCATAGTCGAGGCTAGAGAAGAAGGATAAAGCACATATGGTAATAAGCTCGCTGGCGGAGTAGGGGTCGGATTAAAGCTCGGGACTGGAAGAGGCAGAGGAGGTAGAAGACGGAGGATTTAGGGTTTTTCTGAAAGATTTCTAGGGATTTGTAGATCGCCATTTCTGTCTGTCACCGCCTGAAGATTGCGAGAAAGACGGGAAAATGGAAGAGAGAGAGAGAGAGAGAGAAGGCCTCAATGGGTTTTGGAGATGGGCGGTGAGTGTGAGGCTGAATTTGGGTGGAGAGCTCGGAAATTTCGAGGAGCATTTTGGTGGCTTCGTCGTAGTTATCTGCAGAGATGGCCTCCGCGCATTGGAGGAGGAGGGTGAGGAGGTGTATGCCTTCCTCGTCTCGCTTTTGCTGCCGCATTTTTTTTTTTTTTTTTTTTTTTCTGAGTAGGGAGACTGCGGAGGTTGTTGGTTGCGGCAGGGCTGCCGACGCTGATTGATCGGCGTTCTGGAGCTCCGGCGTGGTTGAGACCACTCTGTGGAAGGAGAAGAATAACTTGGAGAAGTCTTGGTCGGAGAAGAGAGATGGCGACGGCTATTCTCCGAGATTGGACAGCGGCTTTGATCAGCCACTCAACTACTTCGCTGGGTTGGTCGTGACCCTCTTGGCATAGATGACGATGGGCCCGGACGTTGGATTTGACCCATGATTGGGCCTGGGCTGGATCCTGGTCCTTGGAGAGATAGTTAGTTGACAATCCTCCTCACAAATTTAGGCCCAATAAAAAGATTTGTCCTGATTGTTGCACTGACGGGATTTAGGATTGATTCCATCCTCCTTGGCTTGGGGACAGCATTTAAAATGGAGATATATCCCACTTTAATATATATATATATATATATATATATATATATATTATTTATTTATTTATTTATTTTATTATTATTATTATTATTTTTTTAAGTATAAAGAAATTGTTGTCTTTGTAATAAAATTGACTTTTATTAGTCAAACCTCTAATAAAATCCTTATATATATATATATATATTTTTTTTTTTTCTTTTAATTTCATTTTGATGTGACTGAACTCGAAATTTTGAATATTCAAGCTGCCTACGTACCCCTCAAAAGAAGGGATCAAGTCGTAACGTAGTTCAAATGCATTTTTTTTTTTCTGATGATTTTGCCGTACACAGTTTATGCTCTTTGCGGGCCAGGAGCTTTGGTTGTCGCCTTTTAGGGGTAATAGCGCTTCAAGAATCTTCCATTGATAGGCCCAATCTTCAAGCCGTCTTCTGCCATGATTAAGTAGGCGCCGTTGGTGTAAACCTCTTGTATTACGTATGGTCCATCCCACTTTAATGTGAACTTGCTTTTCGTCTTGTGAGTTGTGATGATAGACCTACGCAATGCGAGGACGAGATCTCTAGTTTGGAAAGACCTTGGGCGGACCTTCTTGTTGAATGCCTTGGATAGCCGTGCTTGGTAGCATTCCAAGTGTTGTTGAGCTTCGAGCCTTCTTTCGTCGAGTGCTTCCAACTCTTGAAGGCGCAACTTTGCATTCTCCTTCTCAGTCAAACCTTCTTGTATAGCCATTCTCAGTGAGGGGATTTGACTTTCGAGCGGTAAAACAGCTTCCACGCCATATACAAGAGAATAAGGCGTAGCTTGGGTAGGAGTCCTATGTGTCGTCCGATATGCCCAAAGTGCTTCGCTTATTCTTTCATGCCAGTCTCTCTTTGTTCGACCGATCACCTTCTTTAAGAGATTGCACAATGTTTTGTTGAATGCTTCTGCAAGACCGTTGGCCGGGGCATGATACATGGAAGACTTGTGCTGCTTGAACTTGTATTTCTCACATAGCTCATCCACGAGTCGGTTGGAGAATTGCTTTCCGTTGTCAGTGATGATGTAGCGAGGCACCCCATATCGGTGGATGATGTGCTCCTTGATGAAACGGACGACAGTTTCCTTCTTTACTTCCCTTAGGGGTATGGCTTCAGCCCACTTGGAGAAGTAATCTGTTGCAGCTAGGATGTAAGCTTCTCCTGCAGATGATTTCAGAGTAATTGGTCCTATGACGTCCAATCCCCATGCATCGAATGGCCATGAAGCGGTTGTAGGGTGTAATGGCTCAGGTGGTTGGTGTATGAAGTTGGCATGGAATTGGCAGGCTTGGCACCTTTTGGCATGTTCCAGGCAGTCCTTCACCATGCTTGGCCAGTAGTAACCCATTCTTTTGAGCTGGAAATGTAGCTTTGGTCCAGATTGATGCGCCCCGCATACGCCCAAGTGTGCTTCTTCCATGGCTTGATTAACTTCTTCCTCACCTAGGCATCTCAGAAGTACTCATTCGAAAGAGCGTCGGTAGAGTGTTTCTTTGTAATAGAGGAAGCGAGGTGCTCGTCGACGTATTTCGGAGCGGTGTCTAGGATCATCTGGAAGTTTTCCATGCTCTAAGTAATCGATCAGCGGTTGTCTCCACTCTTCAACATCGACTGGAAGTACTGAGATGACATTTGTATCATCTAGTAGCATTTCAGTGACGAGGGGGATCACCCATCTTTGGCAGACTAGCACGTCTGCAGCTTCGTCTTCTCCTAATGTCATGCTTGAGGCTAGGTTGGCAAGAGCGTCTGCCATTTGATTTTCTTTTCTTGGCACATGCTCTAGTGTCACAGTCTCAAACTCTTGTAGTAGTTGAGTTGCCAGCCAGAAGTATGGGATGAGATCATCTTTCTTCACCTCATATTCAGTTAAGAGTTGATTGATTATGAGCTTGGAGTCGCCAAATATCTCAAGGGCTGTGATTCCCATATTGATCGCCATTTGGAGTCCGATGATCAGTGCTTGGTACTCAGCGACATTATTGGAGCATAATTCGCTTAGTTGAAAGGAATAAGGTAATATATGCCTTTGCGGCGACATGAATACTACTCCTGCCCCTGCTCCGTCTGCTCGTGCAGATCCGTCGAAGAACATCGTCCATGTCGGGAAGATGTCGATGTAGAACACTTCCTCGTCAGGCAAGTCGTCTGAGATTTTCCAATCAGCTGGGATTGGGTGATCGGCAAGAAAGTCTGCCAGCGCTTGTCCCTTTACGGCTTTAGCTGGGACGTAGATGATCTCATATTGGTTAAGAAGCAGCGCCCATTTAGCGAGTCGCCCTGTCAAGACGGGTTTGGACATGACGTATTTGACCGGGTCAGCTTTTGCAACCAAGTGGATGGTGTAAACATGCATGTAATGCCTGAGTTTCTGGATGGCGAACACCAAGGCAAGGCACATCTTTTCTATTGGGGAGTAGTTCAACTCGGCGCCGGTGAGGGTTCGGCTGAGGTAGTAAAGCGTTCATTCTTTCTGGGATTCATTCTCTTGTGCCAAGAGTGCTCCAACTGAACTTTCCTGAGCGGCGATGTACAATATGAGTGGCTTCCCGGGCACAGGCGCCCCCAAGACAGGTGGACTTGACAAATACTTTTTTATGCTTTCAAAAGCATTGTGGCATGCTTCATCCCATACAAACGGAACATCCTTCTTCATGAGTCGGCTGAACGGTTGACAACGCCCTGCAAGGTTAGAGATGAAACGTCTGATGAAGGCTAGCCGTCCTTGTAGACTTTTCAGCTCGTGCAGGTTTCTTGGCTCAGGCATGCTTTGAATGGCCTTGATTTTTTATTGGTCCACTTCAATACCACGGTGCTTGACAATGAAGCCGAGGAACTTTCCGGAGGTGACGCCAAATGCACATTTTAAAGGGTTCATCTTGAGGTTGTATTTTCGCAGCCTTTCGAACACTACTCGCAAATCCTTCAAGTGATCTGATCTTTTCTTTGTTTTGACCACCACATCGTCCACATAACATTCTACGTTCTTGTGTAGCATGTCATTGAAGATTTTCTGCATTGCGCGTTGATATGTAGCTCCAGCGTTCTTTAACCAAAGGGCATCACCTTATAACAGTAGATACCTTTTGGAGTACGGAATGCTGTTAGTTCCTCGTCTTCGAGAGCCATACGAATTTGATTGTATCCAGAAGAGCCGTCCATGAATGACAATGCCTCGTGGCCAGTGGTTGCGTCCACCATGATTTTGATGATTGGCAAGGGGAAGTCGTCATTCGGACAAGCGTCGTTGAGGTCTCGGAAGTCTACGCAAACACGTATTTGTCCAGATTTCTTAAGGACGATGACGATGTTGGAGATCCACTTGGGGTATTGCACCTCTCGAATGAATCCTGCTTCGATTAGCTTGTCAATCTCTGCCTCGATTTATGGAATGAGCTCGGATCGATATCGCCTTTGAGTTTGCTTTATTGGTCGTGTTCCAGGCTTGACTGCAAGATGATGCACAGCGATGACAGGGTCAAGGCCGGGCATTTCTTTGTAAGTCCAGGCAAAGACGTCTTTGTACTCTGATAGCAGTTGGTAGTACTCCTCTATCTTGTCTGCTCTTAGCAGTGCACTTACAAAGATAGGTTTTTGCTCCTCTTTTGTGCCCAAGTTGAGCTCCTTAAGATCGTCAACCGTGGCTTGCCCCCCATCCTCAAGTTGTGGTGGTGCAGCAGTGACATCTTCTTCAGGGGTTTCGTCTTCTTTGCCTTCTTGGATCGTGATGTGGAAGACATCTTGGACTTCCTCTTTAGTGTCATCCTCTTGGGTTTGTTGATATGCAGATTGTCCAGTATGGATGATGGTGCGCCTTCTTACTATCAGTGGTCCATTTGCGTCAACCTCCAAGATTGCTTGACGCTTCATCCTTGAAGGAATCGAGCTTCGAATATTGCCTTTTCCTGCTAGCCTGTCGAGCTTTTCTTCCTTTGACGTTGTTTCCCTATTTCCAGAAAACTTCATGTTGTCTTCACGTCTTTCCAAAGCTGATTGACGAGGAGGAGAGCTAGCCGTGGTGCTTTGCTTATTAGGTTTTGACAACCTTTCAAAAATAGAGCTTCGAGATGTTGGCCTGTTAAGCCTCTTGAAGACGGAGGTTCGGTTTTGACCACCAATGTGATTAAGGGCTGACGTTCTGGGTCTTGAACGTTTCATCCTATTGAAAATTGGCGTTTAAGGGGTGGATTTAGGCTCCTCTCGATCTTGTTCAATGCTTACGCTAATGTGTTGAGTGCTAGCATTTTTCGCTTTGCTTGAAATCTTCACGGGTGCATTTGGTGTGAAGCCAAGTCCAGCTTTGTTGTTTTTAACTCCGTAACCATGCTTCTTCAACTTCTTTTGAGTCTCGGTGAGGTCACGTTCTTTATTGTTGACGGTGTTTGAAACCTTTTTTTCAGGATTCGAAGAAGAAGCGAAGTCATACCCAGCTTTTGACATGAGTTTGTAGGCGTTCAGATCAAAACATTCTTCAGTCCTCTTGGTTGGGAGAAAACTTGGTTCCGCTCTCTTTGGTAGAGCTTTTACGAAGCCTTGTGGTAATCTTGCAACCTTAGCATTGCTTAGCTGTGTCAGAGGTAGAACTGCATTCGTCTTGAGCAACTTTACATTATCCATGTATCGTTGTGCATCGGCTTTGCTTGCTTCTGTTTCGAATGGGGATTGACCATTCTTTCTTCTTGACATCAGGATGTATCGGAAAACGGGTGTGTTTAGTTCATTTGAGGGCGTCCTACTCCCTTTGGTTGTTGCAGGTTTAGCAAGCTCATCATCGTTGTTGCTTGAAGACGACATGGCTTCTTCTTCTTGCTTCTTGGGCATGGCTTGCCACTCCTGCTTTTTAGGTGTTGCTTTACCCGTGGATTTGATCTCTTTTGGAAGAGCTTCGAGCACCATGTCTTCATCCATGTAGAACTTGGCGTCTGCGAAATGTGATTCGGCTTCGGTGAATGGTTTGGTGTCGCCATAGATCACCTTCACTCATTCTTGGTAGAATTTCAAGCATTGGTGAATGGTACTACTCCATTTGCATGGATCCAAGGCCTTCCTAAGAGCAAGCCGTAGGAATTTCTTGCATCAATCACGTGGAATATCGTGCTTGACTTGAGTTCACCAATAGTCATCTCTACTCGGATCATGCCCATTGCTTTTTGTCCTCCTTGATTAAAACCTTGGATTAGTAGACGACTTAAGGACAGTTCATCCGCCTTGATGCCGATTGTAGTCATTGTTGACTTTGGCATGATGTTTATGGCTGATCCACCATCCACAAGCATGCGATTGACTTTGTGCTCCCTTACGTACCCAGAGACGAAGAGAGGACGGTTGTGAGGCTTGGATCCTAGCAGCAAGTCTTCGTCGGTGAAATGGATTGTGTCCTCGATGGCACAGCATGTGGCATATTCATGTGGCCGAAGCTTGAAGCCTTCGTTCTTGCTTTCTTGCACTTCGTGGTCATTGGGACTTTCCAAGACCGCTGCTAATGCTATTCGCATCTTCTTTGGTAATCGCAGCGCTTCCTCAATGCTAAAGTGTGTTGGCAGACCTTCTTCGAGAGTGAGAGTTTTTTTCTCCCTCAGTGGTGATATCTTTGCCTTTTGAAGGTTCTTCTATTTCTACTTCGACCATGTGGCATGCAGCGATAGTGCACTGTTGGAAGAAGTCATTCGGGAAGTACTCGTGCAATGAGATAGGAATGCGTGGCTCTTGCTCCATAGGTTCCCCAGCATACATTGGCTTATCAACTTTTACGTTTCTTTTGGGCTTCCTACTGTTGCGGGGATGGTGCTTTCTCACTTGTTCCACCTTTTGTCTTATGGCTTGTGGTTTTGGTTTCCTTATTTTTTTGTAGGTCACCAATGTCCATCCTTCTTCATCATCGGCATGTGCATCTTGTTCGTTTGCCCCCGGTGATGGTTGCGCAGAAGGTATCGTGTAACTTGAACATTGATAGGAATGATCAAGTGCTACTTGGAGAGGCACGGGATCAAAAGTTCCAAATGCAATTGTAGTAGTATGTGTCGCGGCCGTGTCTTCGAGGTCGAGCTCGATTCGCCCTTGTTGTGCTAGCTTCATGATGAGCTCTTTGAGGACGAAGCATTTACCCACAGGATGGCTCACGATTCGATGGTACTTGCAGTATTTAGGATCTTTTATGCGATTCATTTCTTCAGGCCACTTGCATTCGGGTAGCTCGATTACCTTCTTTTCTAGCAAATCGTCTAACATTGCATCCATGTCTGAATCAGGAAAAGGGTATACCTTCTGCTCCAATTCCCTCAAGGTGCTTTGCTTTTGTACCTTTCTTGGGTGCGGGGAGGCTCACTTTTCTTTATCTCATTTGCTTTAGTTTTGGAGGAGATCTTGATAGGCGAGAAGGCGGTCTTGACGGGCGCAGTGCTGATGGTGAACGCTTCCTTGGGGGGTTTCTTCCCAGTCTTGTCTACATTTGGGGAGAACACCTTATCCTTCTTGAAGTCGGTGATCGGCTCTTTCTTCCCGTGATGGGCAATACTTAGCTCCATGTCATGGGCACGGGTGGCTAACTCTTCAAATGTCCGTGGTTTGATGCCTTGAAGGATATAGTGTAACACCCATTGCATGCCTTGGACGCACATCTCAATCGAAGAGATCTCCGAGAGCCTGTCCTTGCAATCGAGGCTCAGATTGCGCCATCGGTTGATGTAGTCCACGACTGGCTCATCCCTCCATTGCTTCGTGCTTGTCAGCTCTAGCATGCTCACGGTGCGACGGGTGCTGTAGAAGCAGTTGAGGAATTCCCTTTCCAACTGTTCCCAGCTGTTGATGGATTCGGGCTCCAGGTCTGTGTACCACTCAAAGGCATTTCCTTTTAACGAGCGCACAAACTGCTTGGCGAGGTAATCTCCTTCCGTCCCTGCATTGTTGCAGGTTTCGACGAAATGTGCGACATGTTGCTTCGGGTTTCCTTTTCCATCAAACTGCATGAACTTTGGTGGTTGATAACCCTTTGGCATCTTTAGGGCATCAATCTTCTTAGAGTAGGGCTTTGAGTAGAATGATGAGGTATGTGAGCTTCCTTCGTACTGCGCCTTGATGGTGCTGGTTATCATCTCTTGCAGTTGTTGGATAGAAAGAGATCCCATGAGTGCCTCTGCTTGGCCTGGCTCCAGTTTCACATCGATTTTCTCCACCGGAGGCTCTTCATCCTCGTCGTTTTCCTTCTTTACTGAACCATCCCCTTGCTCGATTTTCACGTCGGGCTTTACATCTAGTTGATTGACTAGTGCGGCGATTTGCTGGTATTTTTCTTCCACAATCCGTGTTAGCCTTGCGATTGTTTCATTCATATGAGCCAGCTGCTCATCGATTGAAGTCGCTCCAGCAGTCATGACTTGCATGGCTGAGTTGCCGCTTGAGTCGGCATCGTAAAGCATGAAACCAGAGTACTTCCTTGGGCTTTCCTTCCTTGGCGCCTTTAGCGAAGCCAGGGTGATCACAGGTTCGTGCCTCAGGTGCTCTTGTTCCTTCGGCAGAGTTGATGCAGGGGTGGAAGATGCGGCAGAAAGAGCTCTTGCCTTGCTTCGAGTTATGACGCCTGAAGTGACACCACCTACGGTGATAATGTTCTTGTTCCTTGCATTGGCTGCGAGAACAACTTGAGCCTTCTTTGATGCCATTTGTGCTTTTTGCGGATTCAAAGATAGAGATGAGAGGTAAAGATGGTCCCACTGGGCGTGCCAAATTTGTAAACACGGAAATTCCTGCGATGAACGAGACAAGAACACGTGTACAAAATAATATTTGTATTAATGATTTAGGGGTTACAATCTCTTCTACAAATTTAGCCTCTGATTCTATCTTTGTAATGGGTAGATTTGATGTTGTTGATCCAAAGGGCCGTCGGGGCTTGATCTTGGGATAAACAGTTGTGCGGA
Source organism: Malus domestica (assembly GCF_042453785.1). Classification (NCBI taxonomy): domain Eukaryota; kingdom Viridiplantae; phylum Streptophyta; class Magnoliopsida; order Rosales; family Rosaceae; genus Malus; species Malus domestica. Next base: position 23,728,243 of record NC_091673.1, read on the forward strand.
TTTGTTGACGTCGTTGATCCAAAGGGCTGTCGGGGCTTGATATAGGGATGAACGAATGATGGATGATGAACACTTTCTTCAAGGGCCGTCGGGGCTTGATTTCGAATGAGGATTTGACGAAGAACGAAGAGAGCTTTCTTGATCCTTCGGGATTTGCTTGGGAGCTTTGGAGTTTCAAAGCTTCAAGATTTTGGTGTGAGGTGAATTGGTTATGAATTGGAGTCCAAAATGAATGCCTTGGCCTCCTATTTATAGAATTCCAAAACTTGATTTTTTTGGATTTAAATAATTAGATGAAATAAATCATTTCTGCCAGGCGTTGACACGTGTCCTGTTTGATGACTTTTCCGATTTATTTTGATTTTTCGTTTAGTCACATGCTATGTGTAAAATTTATGTGACACATAAACATTGAAATTTTAATTATTGATCAACATTTATTTTACCGAAATTTCGATGTCTACACGCAAATGCCAAAAATCACAAAAAACAAACATTCAGAGATTAAGTAACGGAACAAAAAATTTCAACGGTTCTAAACAAAATATCACGATTTAACGGTTATTTTAACTCCGATTTTGATTATTTTTTTACATCTACACTCCTTGACCCTATATGAATACAATGAATGAAATCGATCTTCAATTTCAAATATTTACACTAGTCGATACCACAAAATCTTATGTTATACCTAATGAAAGTATAAATAAACTCTTAAGTGTTAGTGAATATATTGTTTTGATGGAATACTCATTCTACGAAACTAATTTCAACCATCCAACTGTCAAACTTGTTTGTATATGCTTCGAGATCACATACGCCAAAAATCGCAAAAAGCAAAAATTCAGAGATCAAGTAACGGGACAAAACTTTTCGATGGTTATAAACGAAAAATCACATTTTAACGGTTATTTTAATTCCGATTTTCATTATTTTTTACAGCTACACTCCTTGATCCTATATGAATACAATCAATGAACTCAATCTTCAATTTAAAATATTTATACTAGTTATACTTAATCAAAGTATAAATAAACTCATAGTGTTAGTATATTTATTGTTTTGATGGGATACGCATTATACGAAACTAATTTCAAACATCCAATCGTCAAAATTGTTTGTATATTCTTTGAGATCGCATACGCCAAAAATCGCAAAAAACAAACATTCAGAGATCAAGTAACGAGACAAAACTTTTCGACAATTATAAACAAAAAATCATGATTTAACGAGTATTATAACTTCGATTTTGATGATTTTTTACAGCTACACTCCTTGACCCTATATGAATACAATGAATGAACTCGATCTTCAATTTAAAACATTTACACAAGTGGATACCACAAAAGAAAAAAGGCAATGCAAGAACTCCAAAAGGAGAGCAAAAGGGAAAAAAAAAAAAAAAAAAAAACACTTTGCGCGACGAAGACCTACATCGCGCAAAGTTTTTTTTTTCCCCTTTTGTTATGAACTAATTCGATTATCGATTTAAAACATTACAATGAACTAATTTGATCGTCAATTTAAAATATTTACACTATTAGATAGCACAAAATCTTATGTTATACTTAATGAAAGTATAGATAAACTTGAAGTGTTAGTGAATTTATTGTTTTGATGCGATATGCATTCTACGAAACTAGTTTCAACAATCCAACCATCAAACTTGTTTTTATATGCTTCGAGATCGCATACGCCAAAAATCGAAAAAAAAAAACATTAAGAGATTATGTAACGGGACAAACCTTTTCGATGGTTATAAACGAAAAATCACGATTTAACGGTAATTTTAACTCCGATTTTGATGATTTTTTACAGCTACACTCCTTGATCCTATATGAATACAATGAACTAATTCGATCATCAATTTAAAATATTTATACTATTGGATACCACAAAATCTTATGTTATACATAATGAAAGTATACATTAACTCCAAGTGTTAGTGGATCTATTCTTTTGATGTGATACGCAGTGTACGAAACTAGTTTCAACGATCTAACCGTAAAACTTGTTTGTATATGCTTCGAGATCTCATACGCCAAAAATCACAAAAAACAAACATTTAGATATCAAGTAATGGGACAAACCTTTTCGACAGTGATAAACGAAAAATCACGATTTAACGGTTATTTTAACTCCGATTTTAATGATTTTTTACAGCTGCACTCCTTAACTCTATATGAATACAATGAACTAATTCGATTATCAATTTAAAACATTTACACAAGTGGATACCACAAAAGAAAAAGGCAATGCAAGAACCCCAAACGAAAAGCAAAGCGGGAAAAAAAAAACAAAAAACTTTGCACGACATAAGTATCCTTGTGTTGTGCAAAATAGCTTTGCGTGACGTGGGTATCCTTGTGTCGTGCAAAACAGCTTTGCGCAACGAACACTTATGTCGTGCAAAGTTTTTTTTTTTTTTCCCTTTTTGCTTATGAACTAATTTGATCATCGATTTAAAACATTTAGACAAGTGGATACCACAAAATCTTTTGTTATACTTAATGAAAGTATAAATAAACTCCAAGTGTTAGTAAATCTATTGTTTTGATGGGATACGCATTGTACGAAACTAGTTTAGACGATCCAACCGTCAAACTTGTTTGTACATAATTCGAGATCGCAAATGCCAAAAATCGCTACAAACAAACATTCAGAGATCAAGTAACGAGACAAAACTTTTTGACAATTATAAATGAAAAATCACGATTTAACGGTAATTTTAGCTCCGATTTTGATGATTTTTTTTTACAGCTACACTCATTGATCCTATATGAATACAATGAACTAATTCGTTTATTAATTTAAAATATTTACACTATTGGATACCACAAAATCTTATGTTATACTTAATGAAAGTATACATTAACTCCAAGTGTTAGTGAATCTATTCTTTTGATGTGATACGCATTGTACGAAACTAGTTTTAATGATCTAACCGTTAAACTTGTTTGTATATGCTTCGAGATCGCATACGCCAAAAATCGCAAAAAACAAACATTCAGAGATTATGTAATGGAACAAACCTTTTCGACGGTTATAAATGAAAAATCACGATTTAACGGTAATTTTAACTCTGATTTTGATGATTTTTTACAGCTACACTCTTTGATCCTATATGAATACAATGAACTAATTCGGTCGTCAATTTAAAATATTTACATTATTGGATACCACAAAATCTTATGTGTACTTAATGAAAGTATATATAAACTCCAAGTGTTAGTGAATTTATTATTTTGATGCGATACGCATTATACAAAACTAGTTTCAACGATCCAATCGTCAAACTTGTTTGTATATGCTTCGAGATTGCATACGCCAAAAATCGCAAAAAAAGAAACATTTAGATATCAAGTAACGGGACAAACCTTTTTGACGACGATAAACGAAAAATCACTATTTAACGGTTATTTTAATTCCGATTTTGATGATATTTTACAGCTACACTCCTTAACCCTATATGAATACAATGAACTAATTTGATCACCAATTTAAAACATTTACACAAGTGGATACCATTAAAGAAAAAGACAATGCAAGAACCGCAAAAGAAAAGGAAAAGGAAAAAAAAATAAAAATCTTTACGCGACATAGGTACGCCTACGTCGTGCAAAACTACTTCGGGCGAAGTAGATCTTCTTCTCGCAAAGCTATTTTGGGAGATGTAGGTGCACCTGGGTCACGCAAAGTTGGGAAAAAACGGTGAAGCATCTTGGTTTAGCACCAAAATCTTGCTCGTCACTCAAATAGCCTTTTTGCAATGACACTTTGAGCGATGAAGACTGGCGTCGTACAAATCTGTTTTGGGTGACAAAGGTGCACCTACGTTGCGCAAAACAGCTTTGAGCGACGCTAGTCTTCATCGCGCAAAGTGTCGTTGCACAAAGGCCATTTGCATGACGTTTTCTGTTTAGCATTTTGCAAACACACTTTGTGTTACGAAATTTGCTGCGTCGCACAAACATGTTTTTGTACTAGTGTACCTCCATTGCAGCTTCCCCATCGCTACCACCACTACCACCAGTTTTGAATGGCAATCACCCACCATTCTAAACACTATCATTGATGTCACCACTCCATTACAACTATTGCCACCACCATTACGACCATAATCACAAACTACCACCTCTCATTAATAGATTGGTGACTAATAGATACTGTAAGCACGAATTTTCCGTAGAAAATAACAAGAGAACACATGTACAAAATAAATGATTTGTATTAATTTGAATGTATGGTTACAATCTCTATTTACAAGTTTCCTCTAATTCAATCTCCAACAAAAGTAGAGATGTGTAGGTTGTTGATCTAAGGGTCGCGATGACTTGATCTTGGATGAACAATTGCCACGAGATTTTGGCTTTTGGCGATTTGAAGGATCGGCACGGGTAGTAGTGCTTGACGATTATTCAAAGGTTTGGTGAAGAATGCAAAAAGATTTTTGAATTCTTCAAAGTGTTTTGGGAATTTGGGTGCATGAGCTTTGGCAACGTTTGGGTGCTTGAATGATTTTTGGATCTTTTTCTTTGTCTTGGAGCCTTCTATTTATGGACTCTCGAAGCGTTGACTACGGATGGATTTAGCCTTGATTGTGGGTTTGATTAATTGATGAAAGAACCAGGACTCAATTTGTGGGCTGGTTCGTGATTTGACTCCATCAATTAACATTTGATTTAATTAAATTGAAATCAAATAATGGATTTCTGCCAAGTGTTGACACATGTCCTTCTTGATGACTAGTCTGATTTTGATGAGTCACATCCACGTGTACAATTTATGAGACATATGATGCATGCCACGTATGCCCTGGTATGTCGAAACTTTATTGCATTGGTGAACATTTATTTAACCAAAATTTGATGTCTACAAATGCCCTCACTTCAAGGCGCGTTGTATGCATGTGCTTGTCACGTGTAGAAGATGCGGTTTGAAGTCCCTTTGCATAGTGAATGTATTTGCCCACTATACTTTGAGGTCCCTTAACATAGATGTCGATTCAAGGCCGTCAAGACTTGATCTTGAATTGGGTTGGAAGTTTCTTAAAGGGCCATAGAGGCTTGATCTTGAATTAGGCTGGAAGTTTCTTCAAGGGTCATTGAGGCTTGGTCTTGAACAAAACGGGACCACAAAGAGTTTCACGTGGATAGTAATCTTCGACTTTGGGAGTGGATGAATCAGCATATGCTTGTTATGCTTGTTGAAGAACACGAGTGTTTGCTTTGGCAGAGAGCTTTCTGGTTTCCTCCAAAGGTTTGGCTTTGCTTTTCTTTGGACTCAAACTTGATCCAAGGGTGGTGGACATTTGATCTTGAATCAGACTTATCATTTCTTCAAAGACCGTTGAGGCTTGATCTTGAATGAAACAAGACCACGAGGAGCTTCACATGGTGGGTGGTCTTCCGCTTTGGTGTGGATGAACCGGTACGTATTTGTTGTGCTTGTTAATTTTCCATGAGCTTGATGAAGAGCACGAGTGTTTGAATTTGAATTTGGATTTAGTTGTGGTTGACCGGTTGTGTGCTTTTTGGGATCTGGAACTACTTTATGCCATTTTGGCTGATGTAGCAATTAACATGAATTTGATCCATTAACTTGACGTGGTTCCCATCCATGAAATTGTTTAAGTGGTTCAAATCTGTCTCCACACCCTTTTAATGTGAACCGCAGTATGCTTCCGTCATGTTATTTCGTCGTTGGCCCAACTTGATTTATATGTCCCAAAGAAACCACACGAGTTCAAATTGGCAAGCTGTAGATTTTTCTGCCTCCACACAGGCAGCATGCCCACTTAATTTGGGAGTTTGTTTTGCAGCTAGCTTCTTTCTTCTTCTCTTTGAAAACTTGAATTTTCCAAGTCTAATTAAGACTTCAAGTGGTCTGGGAAAAAAAAAAACCAAATTTTACCTTTCCACCTATTGAATTTGCATGCGGCAAACTGTTGTCTTCTCTTTGCAATTCCATCCCTAATTTAGATTAGGAATTATGAGGAGAACTTTAGAACTGAAGTCAGCAGCTTTTCCTTTTGTTTGTCTTTTATTGCAATCCTCCCAGACTATGGAATCAACTTCTTTTTTTAGTTCCTAGTACACATAGGCTATTAAAGCTGCGAAGTCTAAGCACAAAGCTGCTACATTATCGCCGTCTCGAGCACTGAACAAAACTTTCCTTAAGGAAAACTTGTTTCTTTTTGTTCTTTTCTTTTTGCTTCGGTCTTCTGCGTGGATTTTATGTGACTTAGATGGATGCACCATGGCAGCAGTAGCCTTTCACTTGGGTGACGAAGTTGATGGCTGGTTGATTCTTACGATGACCTTCATGAGATTTTGGTGGAAACGCCACTGGAGTGATGTGTCGGGTTGCATTCATCTTGCCTCGTGAGATGATGTCGGTCAAGTTGCGCTTCATGGTGAAAGAAGTTATGTTCTTGTTGTCTGCGTGCACGGGTGCAAATTTGAGCCTTCATTAAAGTCATCGCTTGGATTGGAGATGAGTTACAAGATGAAGAATTTTCATGGCGATGGTTGCTAGCTAGGGATCCGTGGTACGACCTCGTGCTTGAGTCCGCATCTAAAGCTGGTGAAAATGAGCGCTCTTTTGAATTCTTTGGAGCTAAAGAACGCCGCTCATCACTTTAGGAAGTCCTCTCGCGTGTTACAGAAGCATACTTTGGTTCTCCAAGCGAGGTTAGGCTGATGACGGGCTCGCGCCTCTGACGCTCCCCTTGCTCCTTTAGCAGCACTAACTTGGAAGTGGCGTGTTGAAGCATGGTCACCGTTTTTGCCTTGCTATGTGTCATGACGCCAACGGATTCTTTACTTGCAACGGAAGTGCTGACGTTCCTTCCCTTGGTTGCGAGAGAAGCTTGTTCATTCTTTGAAGCCATTGGTTATGACGGTGTATGAATTTTGAATGGAGAAAAAGATGAGAGGCAGAGATTGTCCCACCGGACGTGCCAATTTGTAAGCACGAATTTCCAGTAGCAAAACAAGAGAACACGTGCAATAGAGGAGCCATAAAATTTTTCTTCGGTGGGCTAGCTAAAATTATTGGAGGAGGATTCCCTCCCCTCCTATTTGAACGGTTATGGTTTAGCTACATCAACATCTTATATTGATTTTTTTATAAAGACAATAAGACAAAAAGTAATATGTGAGAGGGAAGGGAGAGAAGGGGATGAGAATAGGAGGGGGAAAATCATACTCCAAAATTATTAGCATGTAGTCATATGATATTTTTTTTTTGCCTACATAAAATTATATAATAATCTACGTAAAAGTTAGAACATGAAGTACTAATCAAATGAGTTTACTAATTACTTTCCAACTAATTTTTACACAAATAAATCATGCATACAAAAAAGCAATAGAAAGAGAACAAATATTATCACTTTTGTTGATAACAAGTATCCAAAAGAAAAAAAAGTTAGAGGATACCAATTCAAGTTGTGCCGTAGATATCTGTAATGGAATTGAAATCTTTTGTTGTTATCAGAATTGATATTATCATCGAGCTCTTTTTATTAGTTACAAATACAAGAATCAAGAAACATGGACTATTCCCAAAATCTTTAACCCTAATAGACAAATTCAAGGACTAAAAAAAATTAACCAAACAATTGAATCAAGAAATAAGTTAAATGAAGAGACGAAGAACATACCTACTATTGAATTTCATTAGAAAATAATTTGATCACAATTTTTCTTTTCTTGGGAAAGCAACGCAACTTTGTGGAATAGGGTAGAGGGTTTTTTTTGTTTTGAACTAATAAAGTAAAAAGCATGGGGAGTAGAAGAAACCTAATTATGTATTAATTTACAATTTTTACTTTTAGCCTTAAAATAATAAAATAATATATAAGGTAATAAAAGTATTATTTGACAAAAAAAAAGTATTATTTATAAATTAAGAAACACATTAACCCTTAGTTTTGGCAAGATTTGGGTGGGCTATTATACCTACAATAAGCAACAACAACCTCATATATAAACTATTATAGTTGCAGTTTGTTAAATCCTCCCTATGCTACAACCCACTGTAGCCGTGGGTGTAGCTACGCCAGTGAACACGTGTACAAAATAAATGATTTGTATTAAATTGAATGTAAATGATTTGTATTAATTTGAATGTATGGTTACACTCTCTGTTTACAAGGTTCCTCTTATTCAATCTCTGACGGATGTGAAGATGTGTAAGTTGTTGATTCAAGGGTCGCGATGACTTGATCTCAAATGAACAATTGTAGCAAGGTTTTGGCTTTTGGCGATTTGAAGGATCGATAAGGGTAGTAGTGCTTGATGATTCTTTGAAGGTTTGGTGAAGAATGCAGAGAGCTTTCTGAATTCTTCAAAGTGTTTTGGGAATTTGGGTGCTTGAGTTTTGGCAACGTCGGGTGCTTGACTGCTTTTTTGATCTTTTTCTTTGTCTTGGAGCCTTCTATTTATAGACTCTACAAGCCTAGACTATGGATGGATTTGACCTTGATTGTGGGCTTGACTAATTGACGAAAGAATCAGGACTCGATTTGTGGGCCAGTTCGTGATTTGGCTCCATCAATTAAAAGTTGATTAAATTAAATTAAAACCAAATAATTCATTTCCACCAAGTGTTGACAGATGTCCTTCTTGATGACTTGTCCGATTTTGATGAGTCACATCCATGTGTACAATTTATGAGACACATGGCGCATGCCATGTATGCCTTGGCATATCAAAACTTTAGTGCATTGGTGAGCATTTATTTCATCGAAATTTCAATGTCTACAGATACATAATAGATTCTACATTTAAATTTCATCAAAGTTAACCAAACTAGAAACTTCACAAATTCTAAAAATGTAAACTCTACACTTCAAATTGCTCGATAATTACTCATGATTCTTAGAGCTCTTGTGACATGTTTACTTACTAGAAATATAAGCTACAAGATATGGGTATCATTCTCAAATTAACAAATCTCTCATTTACTATCACACAAGGAATGAATAATTAAATGGATCACATGTAGTAAATGTGTTTCATTCCCAATTTTAACAAGCCATCGTTACCAAGGGAAGGGGGTATCGGGTATGTTTATCTCATTTTCAAACATCTTAGGTATATCATTCTCCCATTATCACTCATTCCCAAAATTACTCTCTTCTAAAACCTGGTGGATGACTACTGATCATTAACAGTGGGCTTCCTGTTTCACCCTTCGTTTTCTTCATGTTTTTGGTTTTTTTTTTTTTTTTTTTTCAGGTTGTACAATGATTTGCCGCTTTTTCCCTCTTCTTGATTTTGTTTCCGCCTGTTGGTGATGCTGGAAACATGTTTTGGTTGCTTTTGGTTTACACTGTGCCACGTGTCGATCATCCCTTGCATTTGGTTTTTCAGCTCTTCTCTTTTATTTTTCTTTTCTTTCTCGTATGTTTGCTCTCTTGTTTCTCTTTCTTTTTTGTTTCGACTTTTGCATTTTCTCCCTTTTCTGTATTGCTACTTGCAAATTTGTGTTTGTAAGCTCTTCTCTTTTATTTCTCTTTTCTTTCCCCCACGTTTGATGTCTTATTGCCCTTTCTTTTTGCTTTCAACTTCTGCTTTTTCTCCTCTTTCTATAGTGCTGCTTGCAAATCTGGGTTTGTAAGTTTGGTCTTCATTTTTGTTGTGCTTTTTTCCTTTGATTTTGTTTTGCTTTTGAGCTTTTGTTTTTCCCAGGAATTGTGATGTTGTTTTGCTGTCTATGATGTTCTTTCGTTGGAGCATGCAATTTTAATTTTTTTTTTTTTTTTTGGAAACAGGTTCTGTCTTTGAAGATTTGTGGTTGAAGTTCTTTCTTTCTTTTGTCAAGTATTAAGTTTTTTTACTTTTTCCTTTTATCAATTTATCTGAGTGTTATATCATACATTTTAGTGTTCAGTTGAATTTATGTTTTTTTTTTTTGTTGGTTGGTTTTGCTTGTTTTTAGAAACTATACTATGGGTATCTGTTAATATATCACACTATATAAGTCTAATATATACTATATCGAGTGTTGTTATTAAAGTGGTGATGGTGATAGTTCTGTTCATATGGACTAAGTATTATTAAAAGTGGTGATGGTGATGTTTCTATTTATAACCAAATAAGAACACTATTAAATTAATCGCTTTTCCTGTTGCAATTGAATAGAAACTACTTTCATTCGAATGAATGGTTGTTCGCTATTAATTTTGAAATCACCATGACTAATCTATAGATGCTTTCATATTGATTGACTAAAGAAATCTTATGATTTCGATTTCACTTGGCTATGAATATCAACCATAATTCATAGTAAAAAAAGATAAGGTTTCTTTCACTACAAGAAAACATGAATTAAGTGACCGAATTTTTTGTGGTGCGTGAAAATTCATCACATATAGGTAAAACAAGTGACGCTTTTTTAAAAATTGTCACTTTAAGATTTTTGCAGGACACCAAAATATTTTGCATCACTTATACTTTTGGATTCGCCACAAAAAAGTGGGCAGGAAAGTTTACTGCCAAACAAAACTTTAATAAGTGACGCAATGTTAAATTCATCACATAAGAAAAGGGAAAGCCACCTGGCCATTCCTCACATATAATATTGAATTAAAAATAAAAAATATAGATGCAATTATCAAAACCCCAAATAACAAAACCTATCCATTTATTCTCATTTCTTCCCAGCCTTCAGCACCCTTTTGTCTACTCCTTCACCCTATCTTCGACGATCGGCTACTTGGTGGTTGTCAGCGACAGCGACTACCACCTCTTCTTCATCTCCCTCCCTCAACCATTCTCTCACCCTTTGATTCTCGTTCACTAACTCTCTTATCTCTTTGACATAACAAGATCAAATTGGGGAAAGAGAAGTTCTATTTTTTCTCAAGTTCTTTCAGTTGACAACAAGGTACTTTGTTTCTCTATATTTCTTTAAGTGTTTTTGGATTTTTCTTCTTCTTTAATTGTTCCCCAGATTCTGATTTTCTTTCGTTAAAGATCCTATTGTTGGTGAATTTTTCTCTGCTTCAGGGAAAGTTATACTAGCAGTGAGTTTTTTTTATCCATTCTTGATTCTTCTTTACTCTTTGGAGTCAAAATTTTGGTCTTGGTGGTTAATATATGTTTTTATATTTTTTCTTAGTCCCCTGACTAAGTGTTATCTTTTTTTTTTTTTTTTTTTGTTCAAATGTTGGAAGTTTGTAACCATTAAGTTGTGTGTTGTCTTTCTTGAGAGAGGTGTTGTCAAGAGTCAAGATTAGGTTCGCCTTGAAAAATTTTGGGTAGGGCCTACAATGAACTTAGTGTCGTTTCTTACTAGCTACTTGTGTTGGGAATTCTTTAGATGTGTACTTTCTTGTGTTTTGGCTGGCTGAAAATGGGTGATGGTCGAAGATCTGGTAGCACATAAATATAAGAAATGATTAAAACTACTTACATCCCTCTAGTACAGCTCCGCAAATCACTCGTAGAGTTCTATGGAAATTTTAAGTTTGTTTGAATGTATTTTTCATAGATTGATTGAATGTACAAGAGGGGATATATAATAAGGTATAAGGTTACAAGCAACCCTACCTTGGCAAATCCTACTAACTCGGTAAACCCTAAAGTTGTCACTCCTTAAATTAGGGGAGTGCAGCAAGTAGCTGGCATACAACTATCAACAAGTCATCTAGATGTCAATCTTCCTCAAATTAAGGGATTAGACTTAATAGAGAATCCCATGGAAAGAGAAAACATAAAATCTGGCAGCATCAGTCACCCCATATCGTCTAATATCCATATGCAGCATCAGTCATATGCAACATCAGTCACCCCATATGTATGCAGCATCAGTCATATGCAACATCAGTTATGCAGCATCAGTCATATATAGCATCAGTCACCCCATTTGTATGCAGCATCAGTGTTTCATTATGATTCGGGAAAAAAAATATTGTTTATATGACATGAAGAGGAATGGTGGGAAAAGGTGAATATTATAGTTTGACATGATGGATTAAGAGCAGCAGAGTGGACTCCATCTAGCACCTTACGATTGCGCTCTCATTTAACTATACTCTAATGCACATTTATCTTTGTACATATATGAAAATTTTATACTTTCGTGACTTTCAGGATTGAAGGTGCTGAAGGTCAAGATTACTTAAGTACAAGACCAAAGCTCCAAGTTGGTATGTTGTCTTTAATGCTTGCAATTTACAATGACATATTATTAATGCTATCGCTAGCCAAATAATCATTGCATTTGAATAGTAATGATGAATATGAAATATTGTGCATGCATATGCTGAAAGCATGGTGGTTTTTCTGTTAGATTATTGCAAATTTAGTATCTAGCATGGTGATTTTTGTATGATTTCTCTATTTTCTAGTACGTTTGTTTTAGCATCTAGTTGTTGAGTTGGGATATGTGAATTATTCAATTGAGCTTCTTGACGTTTTTGGTTGTTATATTATACGTCTATCTTAACAATTTTACATATATATTCATATATATATATATATATATATATATATATATATATATATTCTATTATGGCAACCTATTGAAATATGTCAGAGTATGCAGCTCAATACTAGGATTGAAGTGATCTGATTTCATGGATCGACAATGGATTCGTAGTTGGGATCACCTTAGTTCCGAATATAGAAAAGGGATCAAGTCATTTATTGACATTGCTTGTCACCATGTGAACAAGAATAATCAAATACCATGTCCTTGTAGAGTTTGCCATAACACATTTTTTTTACTTAGTTGAAGATGTTCATCTCCATTTGTTGAATTCCGGGATCCCTTACCTCCTCATCCAAATGATGCACACCTCATCCACCACCTCCTCCACCAACACCGCTTCCATCACCACCTGCACCTTCGCCAACAAACACTAACCCAGGTAAGAAAGGTAGTTACAATTATTTACTTTTTCCTTATTAACGTAGTTTTAAACAACACATTACATTAATTAGAGATACGTATATTTTTCTAGAGATAGATTTTGATTTTTTTGCAAAAAAGATGACTCGTGGAAAGTCATGTGGGAAAGGCGTCTATGATATTTCGGAGGCCAATAACGGTCTGAAGATGCCAATCATCTTTGATTTTAAACATCAAGTTCCAAGTGATCCAGTTGTGTCAGGTTTTTTCATGTTCGAGATAGGGAATATTGTTGGGACTTATTCACCGGTTTGCTATGAGAGATGGTTTAAGGTCCCAGCTTTAGAAAAGACGAAACTGCAAGAGAAGTTGCTTGTGAGTTTTGAATTTAATTCAATTTATTCATTGTAATTTTAAGCACTCACTTGCATATATTTATGTTTAACAATAGGTATTATTTGTTGTGGACTTATCCCATCCGAAGATTATTGAATATGTTGACAAGAAGATGGCAAAGTTGTACTCTCAGTTTAGGCACCGGTTGCATCTACACTACTTGTCATGTGGAACACCTACGAGAGGACGAGCTAAGCTTCCAAATAATATGATATGGAATGGGAGACCAAAGAGTCATTGGGATTGGTTATGTGATAATGTTTACAATGCTACACTCTTTTTGGTATGTATTCTATACAATCTTTTCTAGTATAAATCCAAGTTAGAAACCAATTCTTTCAACATGAAGACTTCTTGTCGTGTTCTACAAATTCAATTTTTATAGTCAGAACCTCTAACCTTTAAATGAATTTTGTTTCTTTGAGTGTGATTAAGATCTCATGTTGTTTGTCTATAACATTTATATTTTGTTAGGATAGGATTTATGTATCTTAGCTTACTTGGCTATACAGCCACACACTTTTTTACTTGTAATTTTCAAATCTGCTCAAACACCTATTTGATTAGGTTAGAATTGGGAATATGGCAAAGGTAATATAACCTCTGTTTCTGTGGAAATTTTAAGTTTGTTTGAATGTATTTTTCATAGATTGATTAAATGTACAAGGGGGGATATATAATGAGGTAGAAGGTTACAAGCAACCTTACCTTGGCAAATCCTACTAACCCGGTAAACCCTAAAGCTGTCACTCCTTCAATTAAGGGAGTGTAGCAAGTAGCTAGCACACAACTATCAACAAGTAATCTAGATGTCAATCTTCCTCAAATTAAGGGATTAGACTTAATAGAGAATCCCAAGGAAAAAGGAAACATAAAATCTGGCAGCATCAGTCACCCGATATCGTCTAATAATCAGTCAGTATGTAGCATCAGTCATATGCAGCATTAGTCACCCCATATGCATGCAACATGAGCCATATGTAGCATCAGCCATATGCAGCATTGGTTATGCAGCATTAGTTATGCAGCATCAATCACCCCATTTCGCCTAATAATCAGACAGTATGCAGCATCAATCATATGCAGCATCAGTCACCCCATATCGTCTAATAATTAGTCAGTATGAGCATTAATCACCCTATATGTATGCAGCATCAGTCACCCCATATCGTCTAATAATTAGTCACCCCATATGTATGCAACATCAGTCACCCTATATCGTCTAATAGTTTCGATAGCCATATTTGAAATAAAAATATCCTAACATGCATTAATGAATTTCACCTTGTGGTTAAATTGATTGTTACTTCTTTACACTTACGTAATTTTGAGTTAAAATATGAAGTTTGTCGATTGTTACTTCTTGACACTTAGGTAATTTGGAGTTAAAATTTAACGTTTGAAAATGGTTATAACATACTCATCTAATTAACTGTGTTAGCCTAATGCCCTTGGTAGAAGAAAGAGTATCTTCCATTCAATTTCCTTAAGCTTGGTGTTTATATGTTTCTCTCTCCTTAGCTTGTGATGTTTCTAGCATTGTTGACCTAGAGAATATAGAAGGTGAGGTGAGATAGCCCCCTAAGGTGAATGAATATGTAAAACTGAAATACATGACGTTATATATGACAAGTTTGAGAGCTTGAAACTTTCCAAATTGTACACATGTATAGCTAACTAAATCTTCTTTTGTATGTCATGTACCAAATGTGTAATGTAGGAGCTTTCAAAGCAAAATGCTGTTAATAGGAAGAAACAGAAGTATCACCACAAATGAGGGGCAAGGCCATTATCCAACATGCTAAGAAGGCCCAGATGGTAATGGAATTAAATTACTTATTATACTCATTATGGAATTTACATATTCTAATGTATGTTTCTGCATTATTGAGCAGAAAGGAAATCCATTATCTGTGATTGACAATTGGGGGGCTCTCCATAAAGACAAGAACGGTCAGTGGATAAATGATGTTGCCCGGGACAAATATGTAAGTCAAATTTGACATGATACAACTTAGGAAACACAAATAAAGTTAACATGCAAGATCGAATTGAAAAAAAAACTTAATATAACTAGCTAGAAGATGAAAGGTTATACCTAACATACATTCAAACATAAACTACTTTAAAGGTTATACGTTGTATGTTGCCTAATCTTATGTAAAACACATTGAAGCATAAACTACAAAATCATATGTAAAGACAGTTTATAACCAATGGTTTGCTTCTACATCAGTTCAGGATCACATCCAAGTATTTAAGAGGTGTTTTCTTAAGCATATTGTGGCTGATTGTTTGAAACAAAAGAAACTTATTTGTTTGTATTTTAATATGAAAGGCTAACATGATGAAAAAGAAGGATGAAGTTAGGGAGAAACTAATCCAAGAAGCGCCTGAGGGTACTATATTTGATTCCATACAAGTACCAATGGAAGATGAATTTGGAATCATGGCTGAGAACCTTGGAAGGAAGGGAAAATCTGTTAACGGTGTAGGTCTTTTCCCTCATACGGATACCTTTAGTTGTGTTTCTTCTATGGCTTCAAGTTCTGAGTTAACTGATATGAGATATCAGATCAAGATTCTATCAGATGGTTTCCTCAAATTGCAACAGGAAAATGAACAATTGAGAGCTTAGTTGGATTTACAAAATGATGATGAAACCTTGGCATAAAAAATTATGGCTTTTTTGGCTGCAAGTCAAGGGCAGACCAGCAACAACTAGAAGGAATCTGGTGGTAATAACTCATCTAGTGAAAATGTATATCCTGAACTGGAAAAACATGACTCGGAAGAAGAATGATTTAGATAGTTATGTCTTTTGTATTAGTTAAGTATGTACATGGTAGACCTTTTTTTTAGCACCTCAATGTGTCTTAGACTTTTCTTTTGTTAGTTAGTACCTTAAACGGTCCATGTATAGGCCTTGGTACCATTCTTCACAAATTGCTATTATTAAGATGGTCACCATGGGTTAGATTGATTTTGGGATGTTTATGTTATTTTGTTGGAGTATAGTTGTTGAACATATTCGAACTTATGTGGTTTAAATGTTGATTAATGAAAATGGGAAGTATTACCTTATAATTGTTATGAGTTGCTATTCTAGATTACAAAACACGAATAAGTAATGGATTCCTCAAATATTATTCCTAAATAGTTATTTGATTATAACATATGTGACATAAGCCGCTTCACCCATCAAAAGAATATGTGACGATTTCAGCGTCACTTAGTGTAATTATATAATTCTAGGATCATATTGAGTAACCCAAAAAGCATCACTTATAAGTCTGATATGAGATGAAAAACATAGGTCACTGAATTTTGTATTTTGTGACGCTAATTTCGTCACAGGTTAGAATAATAAGTGACGGAAGAAGCGTCACGTAAAAGGAAAATATGTGGCGACTCCAATATTCGTCGCTTAAACTATCGGTGACGCTGTATAGGTGACGCTAATTGCGACGCTGAAATTTCGTCACATATAGTCAAATGTGACGATTTTTCATATTTATGTGACGAATGTTGGTCGTCACAAAAGCCATGTTTTCTTGTAGTGTTTGGTAAATCAATTATGGTTAAGATTTCACTAGGCTGTGAATTTAACAGCAGCTGCTTTCATTCAAATGAATAGCTATTTGCTATCCATTTTGAAATCATCATGACTAATCTACACTTACTTTCATATTGATTCACCATATTGATTCACCAAATAAATCTTATCATTTAGATTTCACTAGACTGTGGATATCAACCATAATTCACAGTAAAAAACATAAGGTTTCTTTGGTAAATCAATTATGATTTACATTTGACTAGGCTGTCAATTTAATAGCCGCTACTTTCATTCAAATGAATGGTTGTTCGCTATCCATTTTGAAATTACCATGACCAATATGATTCGGTGTCGATTGTGTACTTTGAAAGTTAAGCCTTCCACCATTAACATAAGGGTCTTCCATAACTGGAATGTTGTTGCTCCTTAGTCTTTAAGTTGTTTGTTGCCTTCCCCTGCGTGGATTAGGCTTTCCTTTTTGTTTGCTGGTGCCTTGAATTTTCTTCTTTGCCCAGCCTTCTGTTGTTGTTCTCTTTGGGCTTTTGCCCTTTTAATATATTATTTATTTAACAAAAAAAAAGAAAAAAGAAAAGTCCATTAAAGACTGGAGGAGAGAAGGGTTTCTGCTAAAACACTGATGGCACGTTTACGTAAGGGTAATCGGAATCGGGAAACGGAATTGAATTCCGATTACGGAATACTCCGGTGTTTACCAAATTTAAAGGAATCAAAGTTTAGTGGGTCCCACACAAATTTTGGAATCCAATTCCGAAATTTGGAGGAATTAGAATCCTAACAATTAGATGGTATTTGGATTCCGGAGAATTGAGGGGGTGAGGAATCCATTTTTCTTACCCATTGTGCCCCCGCATAAAAGTTGAAATTCCAAATAAACCCAAGCTCTAGTCCCCAGTGTTATCCCTCTCCTTCTCCCTCACCAAACAACAGCAAACCCAAAACCAATTTAAAGAAAAATCTGAACAGAATCGACAGCTCATACAAATGAAAAGGATTGAGAGGAACTCACTCAACATGAAAGTATTCTAAACGAAAAAAATGGGAAATTGATTCGGAAGCTGGCATCAAAATTCGAGGAAACCCATGTACTTGGATAATTCCAATGATGGATGATCAGATGAGAGAAGCACGTACCTCAATCAAACAAAATCGAGGGTAGCAGTCGGATTGAGGAAGATCGAATGGAATCGAGGACGCAAGAAACAAAGACCTCTTCTTCCTCTCAGTCTCCAAGTCGCCCTTTCTTCCGTCTCTCTCTTACTTTCCTTTTTCTTTTTCTGTTTTCCTATTTTTCAATAATATGTAGCACACTTTTAAATTTGTGTCGTGTTGAGGCAAGTATACAACATATGCACATCCAATAACTTTATATGAACATAATTTATTTATGTAAGGGCAATATAGTAATCAACTTAGTTTTCATTCCGTTTCAACTGAATAAGTAAACAACTTATATAGACTCAACATCATTACTACTCCGATTCCAGACAGTTTTAGTAAACAACTTCAACAGAAATCTGATTCTGATTCCACCTCATTTCAATTCCTCCTCAATCCAATTCCTCTCAATCTGATTACGGATTAGTAAACGCGCCATGAAAGAGCCTTAGAATGCATGCGTTGGGAGATCCAATAAAAAGGGTATGTAGTATGTATACAACAACAACAACAACAAAGCCTTTTCCCACTAAGTGGGGTCGGCTATATGAATCCTAGAACGCCATTGCGCTCGGTTTTGTGTCATGTCCTCCGTTAGATCCAAGTACTCAAGTCTTTTCTTAGGGTCTCTTCCAAAGTTTTCCTAGGTCTTCCTCTACCCCTTCGGCCCTGAACCTCTGTCCCGTAGTCACATTTTCGAACCGGAGCGTCAGTAGGCCTTCTTTGCACATGTCCAAACCACCGGAACCGATTTTCTCTCATATTTCCTTCAATTTTGGCTACTCCTACTTTACCTCGGATAACCTCATTCCCAATCTTATCCTTTCTCGTGTGCCCATACATCCCACGAAGCATCCTCATCTCCGCTACACCCATTTTGTGTACGTTGATGCTTCACTGCCCAACATTCTGTGCCATACAACATCGCTGGCCTTATTGCCGTCCTATAAAATTTTCCCTTGAGCTTCAGTGGCCTACGACGGTCATACAACACGCCGGATGCACTCTTACACTTCATCCATCCAGCTTGTATTCTATGGTTGAGATCTCCATCTAATTCTCCGTTCTCTTGCAAGATAGATCCTAGGTAGCGAAAACGGTCACTTTTTGTGATCTTCGCTAGATTGCTCCGGTCATTAGTGTGGATAAGTATATAAATGGATATAGATAGGAAAGCAAACACAAGATGTACGTGGTTCACCCAGATTGGCTACGTCCACGAAATAGAGGAGTTCTCATTAATTGTGAAGGGTTTACCCAAAAGCAAACACAAGATGTACGTGGTTCACCCAGATTGGCTACGTCCACGGAATAGAGGAGTTCTCATTAATTGTGAAGGGTTTACACAAGTACATAGGTTCAAGCTCTCCTTTAGTGAGTACAAGTGAATGATTTAGTACAAATGACATTAGGAAATATTGTGGGAGAATGATCTCGTAGCCACAAAACTTCTAAGTACCGGAGTGTGGTATCGTCTTGACTTGCCTTATCTGTCTCATAGGTAGATGTGGCATCTTCTCTGGAAGTACTCTTCCTCCATCCAGGGGTGGTATCTGTAACTGGTGGAGATGCACAAGGTAATGTATCAATTTCACTTGAAGCTTACTTGTAGTTTCATGCTTGGTCAAGCGCGATACAAACCATGTAGTAGGAGTCCCCCAAGTCGCCGAGCTAGGGGATCTGCTGAAAGAGGTGACAGACAAGGTAAGCAATCAGAGCTCCGGCTGATTGTTCACATTCTCCCTATCTTGCAGGCAGCATGAAGGATAAAGAGAAGAAAAATGAGGAGAGATGATATGGGATACTTTTGCTTTTGAAGAAGTAACTTTCCACAGGCTTATTCTTGAACTGGGCTGGAGGGTTTTCTGGTTTCCTCCAGAGTATAAGGCCGACTGAAGAATTTGAGGGTCAAAACAAGTCCATCAAATCTAGAGTACGTTCGACCCTGCTGATATGGGATACTTTTGCTTTTGACAGAGTAGTGGATGTATCGGCACGTGTGCTGTTACGCTTGTCTCCACATGCTTCCTTGTATCCTTCTCACTTGCCCTATTTGTTCCTTAGGCAGATGCGGTATCTTCCCTGGAAGCATAAGATGTTGAAGATGAGTACTCGAGAGCAATGCCAGGTAAGTAATCAGGTAAGGGGTTCCAGGCAGTCAGTTCCTGGCTGGAAGCTTGATTCCAAGTGCTGACTGATTGCTCTCTTTCTCCTTGTCTTGCAGGTAAGAACAAGGCCAAAGGAAAAGACAAGGAAAAAGCATGATATGGGATACTCTTGCTTTTAACCCTGATGATATGAGATATTCTTGCTCTAGTATAGCTTGTTTACAGAGGTATTATCGGGGGGAAAGAAAGCTGAATATTTCGAAAGGCTTCGTTGGGAGTGCCCTCTCAGATAAGAGATAGGGTTGAGCATTTTTGCAGGTCTGCCTGTCCGTTAGGGATGGAGGTCGACATATATAGGAGTCTCCCTAACATCAAGTAATAATGCTATTCCTTTACCCTGCTTGGTTATAGCACGGTAGTGGGAGCTGCCCGCTTCACATGTTTTTACTCTGTCAGAGCACTTTGAAAAAGTGGTATGTGGTATCTGGAAAGCTGATGTTGCGTGTGAAGATTACAGACAAGCTTTATCCAAGGAGATCCAGCTCTTGAAGTTGGGAAAGTGGTGCCTCATCGATTTTCGAACAAGCAATCCTGTCGGGGATCTGGCTCTCGAGATTCGGAGAACGATGCCTCTTCGATTTTTGAGAAAGCAATCCTGCTGGGGGTCTGGCTCTCGAGATTCGAAGAGCGGTGTCTCTTCGATTTTTGAGAAAGTAATCATGTTGGGAGTCTGGCTCTCGAGATTCGGAGGGCGGTGCCTCTTCGATTTTGGAGCAAGCAATCTTGTTAGGAGTGTTTTCTCGAATGTGAGTACAGGTTGGGCATGTTTGCTAGTCTACCTTGCCACGAAGCACAGAGGTTGACACACCGGGACTTTCCAATTATCCAGCAGTGGTACTGTTCCTTTACCCTTGTGGGTAATAATATGGTAGCTAGACCTTCAAAATTTATGTGTTTAAACTTTGTTAGTGTTGTTTCTTTGCAATTCTTTTACCCTTCTTGGTCAGAGCGATGTAGTGGGAGCTGCAAGCTTCACGTGTCTCAACTTTGTTAGAGAACTTTGGCAAAGTTATCTGTGGTACCCATGAGCTACTGTTGCGTGTGGGAAGTGGGTGATTAAACAGTACGATTCATGTGCTTTCTACTTCGTCAGAAATCTTCGACAGAATGCCCATAATTTCCGCAAAG
This sequence comes from Malus domestica, assembly GCF_042453785.1. Taxonomy (NCBI): domain Eukaryota; kingdom Viridiplantae; phylum Streptophyta; class Magnoliopsida; order Rosales; family Rosaceae; genus Malus; species Malus domestica. The sequence goes on from NC_091673.1 coordinate 23,749,534, forward strand.
CTGAGTGTGCGTGTGACAGGTGCTGACAAGGCTGGAAAAGTAGGTGCTTCTTCGATTTCTGATATCGGCCCTCGTGGTCTCTGAGCATCCCAGCTTTTGAGAAAGCAAGCCTCTTCGATTTCTGAGATCGGCTTTCGTGGTCTTTGAGCAGCCCAGCTTTTGAGAAAGCAAACGCCTCTTCGATTTCTGAGATCGACCCTCGTGGTCTCTGAGCAGCCCAGCTTTTGAGAAAGCAAACGCCTCTTCGATTTCTGAGCAGGCGCCTCTTCGATTTCTGAAGCTTCGTCGAGTGCAGATTTTTATAGGGGCTGACATTAAGTTCCAAAGCACACTTAAATATCCACCAGTAGAAGCTCCATTCTTGCACTTCTAAGATCTTGATTTGTCCGACCTCTTCTCTCTTCAACACCTTTGAAAATGTCTGGCCCCTCCGACCGTCGTTTTGACTTGAACCTTGTTGAAGAGGCAGCCCCGCCTTCTCCAGACAACATATGGCGCCCATCCTTCGTCTCCCCTACTGGTCCTCTTACCGTTGGGGATTCCGTGATGAAGAATGATATGACCGCTGCGGTAGTGGCCAGGAACCTTCTCACTCCCAAAGATAACAGACTACTTTCCAAACGGTCTGATGAGTTGGCTGTTAAGGATTCTCTGGCTCTCAGTGTTCAGTGTGCAGGTTCTGTGTCTAATATGGCCCAACGCCTATTTGCTCAAACCCGCCAAGTTGAATCATTGGCGGCTGAAGTGATGAGTCTCAAACAGGAGATTAGAGGGCTCAAGCATGAGAATAAACAGTTGCACCGGCTCGCACATGACTATGCTACAAACATGAAGAGGAAGCTTGACCAGATGAAGGAATCTGATGGTCAGGTTTTACTTGATCATCAGAGATTTGTGGGTTTGTTCCAAAGGCATTTATTGCCTTCGTCTTCTGGGGCTGTACCGCGTAATGAAGCTCCAAATGATCAACCTCTGATGCCTCCTCCTTCTAGGGTTTTGTCCAGTACTGAGGCTCCGAATGATCCTCCTTCGGTGCCTTCTCTTTCTGGGGCTCTACCGACTGCTGAGACTTCTCCTAAACAACCTTTGTGAAGGCTCCCTCTTGTTTGTTTATTTTGACTCAAGTATATGTACATATTTGTAACTTATCGCGGATATCAATAAATAAGCTTTCCTTCATTTCAACGTATTGTGTTAAATACACCAAAGCCTTCTTCGCTAAGTTCTTTGAATTTTCTTTTGTTGAAGCTTGTATGTTGAAGCTTTGTGAGTGGAGCATATAGGTTGAGGTAGTGTTCCCTTAATTTCCCAAGTGAGGAAAACTTCTTGGTTGGAGACTTGGAAAATCCAAGTCACTGAGTGGGATCGGCTATATGAATCTTAGAACGCCATTGTGTTCTGTCATGTGTCATGTCCTCCGTTAGATCCAAGTACTCTAAGTCTTTTCTTAGGGTCTCTTCCAAAGTTTTCCTAGGTCTTCCTCTGCCCCTTCGGCCCTGAACCTCTGTCCCATAGTCGCATCTTCTAATCGGAGCGTCATTAGGCCTTCTTTGCACATGTCCAAACCACCGTAACCGATTTTCTCTCATCTTTCCTTCAATTTCGGCTACTCCTACTTTACCCCGGATATCCTCATTCCTAATCTTATCCTTTCTCGTGTGCCCACACATCCAACGAAGCATCCTCATCTCCGCTACACCCATTTTGTGTACGTGTTGATGCTTCACCGCCCAACATTCTGTGCCATACAGCATCGTCGGCCTTATTGCCGTCCTATAAAATTTTCCCTTGAGCTTCAGTGGCATACGGCGGTCACACAACACGCCGGATGCACTCTTCCACTTCATCCATCCAGCTTGTATTCTATGGTTGAGATCTCCATCTAATTCTCCGTTCTTTTGCAAGATAGATCCTAGGTAACGAAAACGGTCGCTCTTTGGTATTTCTTGATCTCCGATCCTCACCCCTAACTCGTTTTGTCCTCCATTTGCACTGAACTTGCACTCCATATATTCTGTCTTTGATCGGCTTAGGCGAAGACCTTTAGATTCCAACACTTCTCTCCAAATGTTAAGCTTCGCATTTACCCCTTCCTGAGTTTCATCTATCAACACTATATCGTCTGCGAAAAGCATACACCAAGGAATATCACCTTGAATATGTCCTGTTAACTCATCCATTACCAACGCAAAAAGGTAAGGACTTAAGGATGAGCCTTGATGTAATCCTACAGTTATGGGAAAGCTTTCGGTTTGTCCTTCATGAGTTCTTACGGCAGTCTTTGCTCCTTCATACATATCCTGTATAGCTTGGATATATGCTACTCGTACTCCTTTCTTCTCTAAAATCATCCAAAGAATGTCTCTTGGGACCCTATCATACGCTTTTTCCAAATCTATAAAGACCATGTGTAAATCCTTTTTCCCATCTCTATATCTTTCCATCAATTTTCGTAAGAGATAGATTGCCTCCATGGTTGAGCGCCCTGGCATGAACCCGAATTGGTTGTCCGAAACCCGTGTCTCTTGCCTCAATCTATGCTCAATGACTCTCTCCCAGAGCTTCATTGTATGACTCATTAGCTTAATACCCCTATAGTTCATGCAATTTTGTACATCGCCCTTATTCTTGTAGATAGGCACCAAAGTGCTCATTCGCCACTCATTCGGCATCTTCTTCGTTTTCAAAATCCTATTGAAAAGGTTAGTGAGCCATGTTATACCTGTCTCTCCCAAAACTTTCCACACTTCGATTGGTATATCGTCTGGGCCTACTGCTTTTCTATGCTTCATCTTCTTCAAAGCTACACCCACTTCTTCCTTCCGGATTCTACGATAAAAAGAGTAGTTTCTACACTCTTCTGAGTTACTCAACTCCCCTAAAGAAGCACTCCTTTCATGTCCTTCATTGAAAAGATTATGAAAATAACCTTTCCATCTGTCTTTAACCGCGTTCTCTGTAGCAAGAACCTTTCCATCCTCATCCTTGATGCACCTCACTTGGTTTAGGTCCCTTGTCTTCTTGTCCCTTGCTCTAGCTAGTTTATAGATATCCAACTCTCCTTCTTTGGTATCTAGTCGCTTATACATATCGTCATAAGCCGCTAACTTAGCTTCTCTCACAGCTTTCTTCGCCTCTTGCTTCGCTTTTCTATACCTTTCACCATTTTCATCGGTCCTATCCTTGTATAAGGCTTTACAACATTCCTTCTTAGCCTTCACCTTTGCGTGTACCTCCTCATTCCACCACCAAGATTCCTTTTGGTGTGGGGCAAAGCCCTTGGACTCTCCTAATACCTCTTTTGCTACTTTTCGGATACAACTAGCCATGGAATCCCACATTTGGTTAGCTTCCCCCTCTCTATCCCACACACACTGGGTGATTACTTTCTCTTTGAAAATGGCTTGTTTTTCTTCTTTTAGATTCCACCATCTAGTCCTTGGGCACTTCCAAGTCTTGTTCTTTTTTCTCACTCTTTTGATATGTACATCCATCACCAACAAGCGATGTTGATTAGCCACGCTCTCTCCTGGTATAACTTTGCAATCCTTACAAGTTATACGATCCCCTTTCCTCATTAGAAGAAAATCTATTTGTGTTTTTGACGACCCACTCTTGTAGGTGATCACATGTTCTTCTCTCTTCTTAAAGAAGGTGTTGGCTAAGAAGAGATCATATGCCATTGCAAAATCCAAGATAGCTTCCCCATCCTCGTTTCTCTCCCCAAAACCATGGCCACCATGAAAACCTCCATAGTTGCCTATCTCCCTGCCCACGTGTCCATTTAAATCTCCTCCTATAAATAACTTCTCTGTCTGAGCAATTCCTTGCACCAAGTCTCCAAGGTCTTCCCAAAATTTCTCCTTCGAACTCGTATCCAACCCTACTTGAGGTGCGTACGCACTAATCACATTGATAAGTTCTTGTCCTATTACAATCTTGATTGCCATGATTCTATCTCCTACCCTCTTGACATCTACAACATCTTGTGTCAAGGTCTTGTCCACGATGATGCCAACACCGTTTCTCGTTCTATTTGTGCCCGAATACCATAGTTTAAACCCTGAGTTTTCTAGATCCTTTGCCTTACGACCAACCCACTTAGTTTCTTGTAGGCACATAATATTTATCCTTCTCCTCACCATAACTTCTACTACTTCCATAGATTTTCCCGTCAAGGTTCCTATATTCCACGTTCCTAAACGCATTTTGCTCTCTTGAACTCTACCATTCTGTCCTAGCTTCTTCACCATTCCCCGTCTAATAGGATCAAAGTACTTCTTTTGTGTGTCCCGTGTAAAGTTGATAGGAGCATATGCTCCCAAACAACTTTGAGTGGAGTCGTTCGAAAAGAAGTTTCTATAGCCCCCTTGCTCATTTAACACTGCATCCGGGTGCCGATGGAGATACAGCGACCCTTGCTCACTTATCACTGTGCTCAGGCCACACAGCGCGCCACTTACTGGTGACGCCCTAGCTTTAGCGCGATTTCGTTCTGGATTCATTTTCATAAGGATTCGACGTGATCATGGAGTGCCGGCTGTCGACTACCTGACGCCCTCCCCCTCCTCCATTATCCGGGCTTGGGACCGGCAATGTAAGATAAACTTACACGGCGGAGTTTGTAGTATGTATGAATAAAAAAAAATTATAGCCTTAAACTAGGCAGCTAAATGGCAGGCAAATGAATGTTGCTGTATGGCTATTAATTATTTTGGCATTTGAGCCCTTTGACTCTTTTGATACATCTCTTTGAAAACTTCAAACTCGTTCAAAGAAATTTTGTGTTGATATATTTTATAACTGGACGATATTGTAATCAAACTACTCTATTCGAAGGGAAAAGTAAATTCAAAACTCGGGCGTAAAGTAATGAACAAATTACTGTATATTCACCTGATGTAACTCGCATTAGAAAACTTCTGTTTTGTTTTAACTTCGTCATAATTAGTTAAATGATGTCCAATGAATTGAATTCTACTGAAGGCATTTAATGGGGTTTGGTGAGGAGGTATTCTCTTCAAAGCTACAGATGTTGATACATCCTGAGATACCCTTAGTAAATGCATGTCCTATTAACCCTTCTTTTATAATTATCATAGCTCTTTGTCTTTGTTTTTGTTTTTGCTCTCCAAAATATCAAAAACCCCCTATTCCCTTTGCCTCTCGATCCCCCCCCCCCCCCCCCCCCTTCTCAAAGGTCGCTTTTATGTGTTTTGTCGGATTTTCCTCCTTGTTCTCTTCTGGGTCTATCTGGATTATTCTGTATAATGAGACTGGCTGAGACTGCAATTTTGTTGATCTTGGTTTTGGCTTGTATCAGATCAAATAATGCAGTTTCAAAGTCCAGCTTCTTCATAACTCCCTTTGATCATGATCATCACAATGTTGGAAAGAGGATGAGGGGCTCATCAGCAAATGGAAGGGTGTTGGGAGGGGCGGCAGCTAATTTCAGAGAGTTCTGCAAGTCCAAGGGGCACCAGTTTTATGATTTTTTCTTTCACTCTAAGAACACAACCTCAGATAGCAAAAGGGTTGTTCCTACTGGTCCTAATCCCTTACATAACAGGTAAAATATACTATTACCTAGGGATGAAGAACTAAGCTTGCTTGCTAGCTAGCTAGCCTTGATGTAATAGTAGTAATACCTTCATATTTGGAGTGTGGCATATTGCTTCTCCTCTATGTTGATGCATCTCTTTTTAATCTTTTAAATTACAGAGAGGAATTAGACGAGACTAGCTCCTTAGCTTGATGCTTCTCTCTAATTTGTAATTTTATCTTTGTTTTTCATGTAATGTTAGTGATATGAGTTTTGGTCTTTCTAGTTGGTTGCCAATTTTCTATGAAATGTCTACATAACTAGTTGTACAGCATCTACTGAATTTTCAAGTAACCTTTTCTTTTATCATCAATTTACCAGTGAAATTACTACTCTAAATTAAACTGAAGGGTGGAGAGCTTAATCCCGGGAAATAGCCAATCCACCACTTGCAATTTCAAAATTTTGAAGTAACTTCTAAAATACATTTTTTTTTTCATAAATTGAGAAAATAGGTAGTACATGTATTCATGATGGGCGTTGGGGTGGCTCAAGAAATTTGTCATGTAAAGAAAAAAATATACTAAAAGCTTTAATACCATACATTTATGCAAGAAAAAGAATAAGAAAATGAAATCTTGTTTATTCTCTTCTCAAAATGATATTAAAGCAATATTAAAAAAGAAATACATTTGTTTTCAACAAAAATACAACTAACTTTGCTTAAATATTTTGGCATTCATCACACTGTCTATTTGATGAAAATGAACTTGCCTCACTAATAAAACCCTTAACCCTAAAGGAAAGCCATATACGTTTAAATGGGTACAACTAATTGTATTAGACCTAATACGGGCATAAATGAACAAATACATTACTTTAGTCAAGGAACATCATACAACATGTTGGTACCACATATATTGGGCCTTAGACTTTGACACATTGGGCCTCAACATTTGGGCCTCATTACCCAGCCCATAATTATGTAAAAGGAAGAGCCCCTTATTCTATAAAAGGAGACTCCTCCCCCTCACAAATCAGACTCTGGGATACCCCCGAAACATACAAGTCTCAAACAACTTAGAGACAACACTCTCTTTCTTTGGGGACTCCCCCTCACACTTGTAATCCATACATTCATACAAAGAAATACAATCAACATCAGTGTGGACGTAGCCCAAACATTGGGGTGAACAACGATACATCTTGTGTTCTTTACTTTCTTGCAAATTCACGGTCGAATTTACATTGTTCCAAGACCCCTCCGATTTTGTGCATCAACATTTGGCGCTGTTTGTGGAAATCGACACGAAAAGCTATGTCGGTTCTCTTTCATTTTTTCATCTCACCACCGTGAGACCTCACCACACTCCACCGTAAATCTGCAGAAACCCAAAAACCAAATGGCCTCACCACACTCCACACGAAAAGCTATGTCGGTTCTCTTTCATTTTTTCATTTTTTCATTTTTTCATTTTTTCATTTTTTCGTCGAAACTTTTTCGGACTCAAATGTCGCCTCCGACTTCTGGCCGACACTAACAAGGCTCCGATACTTCCCACTGGTGATCTTCCCGCAGACTTTGATTGGCGCAACAAAGGTGTTGTCACGTCTGTGAAGGACCAGACGAGTCTTATAAGTTAGAGATGTCGTTGAGAGGAAGCGGGTCGAGTTTTGGGTATGGCGGAAAGACAAGTGTTATAAGCTGGAGATTGCGTTTGAGAATGTTATGGATTCTGTTGGGTGCTGCTTGGTGGCGAGAAAGTGAATGCCCTGCTTTTAAAGTGATGGATACTCTGTTTCACATTCTATGTAGTGATAGAGGACCAAAGACAGATAACCCACCTCGACAATTTCCCCGAAAAAGCCCTAGAAACCGATGATTCTCAGATCCCAATCGTAATTCCGTCAATTCGCGTGGCGAAGAAGCTGTCGAGGAAGAAATCGGAGAGGTTCACTTACCTTGTCGCTACCGTGATGTCCAACTTTGGGATTACTTCTATGGCTATCATGGCTGTTTACTACAGATTTTATTGGCAAATGGAAGATGGGAATGTGCCTATGTCTAAAATGCTGGGTACATTTGCTCTATCTGTTGGTGCTGCTCATTTAGATTTCCAATGAAAATCACTTACATAAAAAAAATGGCTCCACAATGCAACAGAAAAGAAAAAGGGAGGAAAAGAATTGAAAAAGAAAAAGGATGTCTGGAGATGGAGAAAAGCCGAGAGGAGGAAGTGGAAAGCATGGCTACCCACTCCATTATCTAAAAAGATAAGAAAAAGGATGAAACTTTCATCATGAAAGGGATTATGGCCGTGACCCATTGAGTAGGCCCTGCCCCCGCAACTACTAGCTGCACGAGCTATCCCACTATGTGAAGTAAATGGCCTCAGTGTGGCTAATGAAGTGAGAAATCTCGCTGTTGCCAAGTCCCAGCAGTTTTTGTTTGAATGATGTGATTTACTTTTCCTATCTTTTGGAGACATCTGTATAACCCCACTATAGGGTAATAAAAAATAAAAAAAATAAAAAATAAAAAAAGGGCAAAATGTCGGCAAGCCCAAAATAGTGGGCTGGAATGTTATGTGGAGGGCGAAGGCCCATATGCCCAAAAGAGCCAGGCCCTATGGCTTCAAACTCCAACCTTCATCTCTCCACTTAAAATTCACCCTCTATTACCACTAACCAGGTGATCAAAAGTACGTCCAGTACTCCAAAATTATTCAGCAACCTGCCGCTATTATCACCAACTAGGTGATCAAAAGTACGTCCAGTACTCCAAAATTATTCAGCAGCCTACTAGTATTATCACCAACCAGGTGATCAAAAGTACGTCCAGTACTCCAAAATTATGCAGCAGCCTGCCGCTATTATCACCAACCAGGTGATCAAAAGTACGTCGAGTACTCCAAAAAATCATACATGAGCATCACTCATGACAATCACCATCATACATGAGCATCACTCATGTCAATCATACATAAACATTCATGAGCATCACTCATGTCAATCAGCTTCAAAAGCTTCATTTACAGAGCTCTAGCTTCGAAAGCTTCATTTACAGAGCTCCAGCTTCGAAAGCTTCATTTACAGAGCTCCAGCTTCGAAAGCTTCATTTACAAAAGCTTCGACTTCAAAGCTTCATTTACAAAAGCTCCAGCTTCAAAGCTTCACTTTCAAAACCTCACCTATAAAACTTCACTTTCAAAGCTTCACCTACAAAGCTTCAGTGCATGGTATACAAAGACCGCCTCCGAACAACCGCCACTTCGGCCCATACATGGATTGAATTTGAAGTTTCCAGCCAACAGCCTCTATTGACTGAAAACTTGGGGGACTACACTATGTACCATATATTGGGCCTCCGCAACTGGGTCTCATGAAAAATACTTAGGGGACTTAGCCCATTATTTATGTATTAAGGAGCGAACCCTTATTCTATAAAAGGGACTCCCTCACTTTCATTAGAGAGCACCCATTATTCATGTATTGAGGAGCGAACCCTTATTTTATAAAAGGGACCCCTCACCTTCATTAGAGAGAAACTCTTAGCCCATCACTTATGTATTAAGGAGTGAACCCTTATTCTATAAAAGGGACTTCCTCACCTTCATTAGACAGCATTGCCGCCAGCTGAGCAACCACATCGTCGCGAGCATCACTCCTAACCCATCACTTATGTATTGAGGAGCGAGCCCTTATTCTATAAAAGGGACTCCCTCACCATCATTAGAGAGCATCGCCGTCTGCTGAGCAACCGCCTCGCCACGAGCATCAACTCTAGCTCATCATTTATGTATTGAGGAGTGAGCCCTTATTCTATAAAAGGGACTCCCTCACCTTCAACGCCACAAGTCGAGCCAACCAAGACAACATGTGTTACTTCTAGTTAAGCATTATTTCACATTAAGCACCGCCTCATATCGAGTATCAGTTCTAGACGACATCTAGTTACTTCGGCCCACACATGGACTGAATTTGAAGTCTCCAGCCAAAAAACTCTGTTGACTGAAGACTTGGGGGACTATTGTTGGTACCACATATATTGGGCCTCAGACTTTTACACATTGGGCCTCAACATTTGGGCCTTATTACCCAGCCCATAATTATGTAAAAGGACGAGCCCCTTATTCTATAAAAGGGGACTCCTCCCCCCTCACAAATCAGACTCTGGGATACCACCAAAACATACAAGTCTCAAACAACTCAAAGACAACACTCTATTTCTCTGGGGACTCCCCCTCACACTTGTAATCCATACATTCATACAAAGAAATACAATCAACATCAGTGTGGACGTAGCCTAAACATTGGGGTGAACCACGATACATCTTGTGTTATTTACTTTCTTACAGATTTACGGTCGGATTTACGTTGTTCCAAGACCCCTCCGGTTTTGTGCATCAACACAGCCAAATCCACAAATCCACACCACAGCCCATGTAGGGCTCACACCCACACCATAGCCCATTTTTACATTTTAAAAAAATGGCAATTCTAAAATTAAAAGCAAATCCCCCCCCCCCCCCGCTCAACTGCGGCTACAATGCCACCCCTCCCCAAGTTTAGAATAGACTAATAATTATGAATTATATTCCTTTCTTTTTTATTCAAGTTAACATTATTTCCCTCATTTCTTTATCCAATGTTGAGAATGAATCCCACATTGAAGAGAGAATGGACTTTGCATGTGTTTATAAGTAATTAGAGTACTCCACATACTGCCATTTTGCTTTGTCGTGCAACCTCAATTTTTCTCCATTGTGAACTCTCACCACAGTTAATTGGCACCATGTTTATGTGCATTTCAAGTAAAAATCAAAAGATAAAAAGGCAAAATACGAACCTAAGTTTTTGGAATACTGTATCTGTAAGTTTGCAAATGGACCTCCTAAGTAAAAAGAATTGGAAATACATTGCTCAACTAGACAGCTAGAGTATATCCGACGGTTTAAGGGATCCCACAGCACAATGTATATTGAAACATCGTAGAATTTTCGCTTACTATACCATCTGTAATTTTTTTGTTGCACTTTGGTCCATACATTCTTAGGGAAAGAGGAGGATATGCAAAAGTTGGTGCATGGGGGTCCTAAAACTAAAAGGGATTGGAGGAAAGTTGCTTAGTGATGTGGTTCTACTCTTGTTGAAAAAACAGAAGATCTTCTGTTTCGATTCATTGTACAAACAAATATTCCTCAAATAGAAAGCGTCCTTAATTAAATCTGTGCACGAAAACAACTTACTAAAACTTTACTATACTCCGACCAAAAAAAACTTTACTGTACTCAAATGCACCAGATGAATAAAAAGTTTGTATAATAAAAATTTGAACAATTGAAGATCCAACCGTCGAGAATTTAAATATATATTATATAAATACCGATTCATACTAGAAAATCTCGACTAACTTTCTCTGTATCGACTGCTGCTCGAGCATGCCATTAAATTCGAAGCTACTTTTTTCTTCCAATATGTACAGATCTTTGAAGCCTCTCCTATATTTGTCTTATTCTTTTGTCATTTCTCGTTTTGAGTTGTGATTGTGGTAATTATTATTATTTCTCTCTCTCTCTCTCTCCCCCAACCCTTTCCCCCCTCATTGTCTTGTGAATCTGAGGCTATGCATTTTTAGGTCGTGTGTGTCTGTAAAATAAGGCACAGCAGAGTGAAAGGGGGACAGCAATGGGGTGGGGTAATGGAGGGTGTGCATGGTGCAGTGGGATAAAAGTCAAGGCTGGGTTTAAGAGAGAGCGAGAGATAGAAGAATGTTGGGGTTCGTGTATGAGAGTTGAACACCTATTTTTAAACAAATCAAGTTAAAGAAAGAGAACATGATTTGGTTATGATTGTGTTCTTGTGGTCAATGTTCTTGATATTAGAAAAACTTAATAAATCCTAGACATAAGCGTAATCGCATTAGTTATAGCATGTGTATAATGCACTTCAATTTTTGTATCCTATCCAATAAAAGGTGTATAATGCGCTTCAAAGCTATAGAGCCAAGTGATCGTAGATATGATCTCTAGAACAATATCAATTGTATGCCATCCACATTTGGCATGCAAATGATCATTTTATTTAATAACGTTCAAGCTCTACTTTAAGTGAATGGATTATAGAGGAACTACAAAGAGATGAAAATAAAGATGAATGCGTGCTTGAAATTGTATTTCATCTCACTAGTATGGATATATTAATTAGTATATGTCAAGATAATTAATATTTTTTTATTAAATACTAAAAATACTCCGAAATATCATAGAATATACCGAGCGAGTGCATATAAAAAAAGGGACGCCTGGCCAAACTGTTGGCCTTTAGGTTGAATGTCAAACTCTACCTAGGGTTAAAAGAAATCACAAAAAGGTGACCTTCCAATTACCAATTTGGGTGTGAGAACAAGAAAAAGCTGCAACTAGTTAAGGGTTTTGCTTTCTCTCAATTATACGTCTTCAAACTCTAAGTTCGGCTAAATACTGTAACACTGTACCCATAATCTTTATTGCACCAACAAATCAAACCTAGTCATATACTTAAGAATAATTTTTTCTTAATTAACTGTAAACACGAAAATTTTGTATCGAATGAAGTGAGAACACGTGTATAAAGTAAATTTGTACTGATGAATTTGTAGGGTTACAATCTCTGTTTACAATTTTCCCCTGATTCAGTCTTCCAATTTGATGTAGATGCGTAGGTTGTTGATCCAAGGGTCGCGATGACTTGATCTTGGACGAACAGTTGAATGATTACTTCAAGTTTTGAGCTTGAAAGAATGCGTGGATAGTCTTTACCTCAGGTTTAGGGCTGTGGCAAAGGTGATGTTGATGTAGGACTTTGTTGATTCAAGGGTCTTGGTGACTTGATCTTGAATTGAATGTCGTTATAAGTTTTGAGTTTGCAACAAAGTCTTGAACGAATCGGCACAAGTGCTTGTTGATTCTTCAAGGAGTGCTTTGGGTTTGGTCGACAAAAAGCTTTGGCTTTGGTTGTGCGTTCTTCTTTGGCAGCGTATTAGTCTTCAAAGATTTGTGCAAATGTTCTTCTCAATGTGTAACTTTTGACCACTTTGTTTGTCTTTGGACCTTGTATTTATAGACTTCTCAAAGCTTGCCTTTGGATGGATTTGGCTTTGATTTGTGTCTTGATTCGTCCATGGGAGAATTTAGGCATGTTTTGTGCCTTAATTTCAACCACTTTCCCTTGCTTGGCTGAAATTTATAGGCCTTGTTGCCTATTTGTGAGCAATCTTCAATTTTTGCTTGTTTTGTGAAGATGCTTTGGCTTTCTTTCCAGTTTTGGGAGATTTTGGGCTCCTTGCCAATTTTAAGGGAGATTTTATACTTTCTCCCGAATTTTGGGAATGTTTTACACTTCCTTTGCTTGATTTGTGCCACATGTCATTGATGACTTGTCCATTTATGATGAGTCATATACCACGTGGAGCTTTATGATGCACCTTTTATATGCAATGAAATTTACATGTCTACAAATGCTCCCACTTCAAGGCGCATTGTGTGCAAATTGCTTGACGAGGTAGTCTCCTTCCATCCCAACGTTGTTGCAAGTTTCGATGAAATAGGCAATATGTTGTTTGGGATTGCCCTTTCCATCGAATTGCATGAATTTTGACGACTGATAACCCCTTGCCATCCTCAAGGTGTCAATCTTCTTAAAGTAAGGCTTTGAATACATCATGGAGTCATGTGAGTTCCCTTCGTACTATGCCTTGATGGTGTCAATGATCATCTCCTGCAGCAGCTGAATAGAAAGGGATCCCATGAGCGTCGTTGCTTGGCCCAACTTCTCCTCGGCTTTTTCTATCAGAGGCTCCTCATCTTCGTCAGTTTCCTTCTTTTGTGGGTCAACCTTTAGGTTGTGGTCAGCTTTTCATCATGCTGCTCTTCAAGTCGGTTGACGAGTGTGGCAATTTGGTGTATTTTGAATTTTTTTTCCTTGTTGCCTATTTTTGACCAATCTTCAATTCTTGCTTGTTTTGTGAAGATGCCTTGGCTTTCTTTTCAGTTTTGAGAGATTTTGGGCCCCTTGCCTATTTTAAGGGGTATTTTCTCCTTTCTACCAAATTTTGGGAATGTTTTACACTTCCCTTGCTTGATTTGTGCCCCATGTCATTGATGACTTGTTCATTTGTGATGAGTCATATGCCACGTGGAGCTTTGTGATGCATCATTTGTATGCAATGAAATTTACATATCTACAAATGCCCCCACTTCAAGGCGCGTTGTAGGCATGTGCTTGCCACATGTAGGAAATGCGTTTTGAAATCTTGCAATGTGAATGTTCTAACTCAAAGGTCGTCGAGACTTGATCTTGAATTAGTTTGCTTATTCAAGGGTCGTAGAGGTGTATTTCTTGAACGAAACATTTCTTCAAGGGCCGTTGAGTCGTATTTCTTGGATAAAACATTTCTTCAAGGGTCGTTGAGGCTTGGTCTCGAATGAAATGAAAATTGTCTTCAAGGGCCGTAAAGGCTTGATCTTGAGTGAAAATGAAAGTTTTCTTCAAGGGCCGTAGAGGCTTGATCTTGAAAGAAATTAATTTTTTCTTCAAGGGCCATAAAGGCTTGATCTTGAAGGAAATGAATTTTTTTTCAAGGGTTGTACAGGCTTAATCTTGAAAGAAATGAAAAAAAAATTGTTCCAAGGTCGTAGAGGCTTGATCTTGAAAGAAAATTTGGAAATAAATAAATTGGCACATACTTATTGTGCGTATTGATTTTTCCATAATTTTGACAAAATACATTTGGTGTATTTTGAATTTTTTTTTCCTTGTGGTTGTAGGAAAAAAATGTTATTCCTTTTCTTAGGTAGGAACCTCCTTCAATTTTCTTCAAAATATTGGAAAGCTTTGATGATTTCCTTCAAGGCTTTGGAAAGCTTTGATGATTTCCTTCAAGGTTTTGGAAAGCTTTGATGATTTCCTGTAAGGTTTTGGAAAGGTTTAATGTTTGTCCTTGGGTAAGTAGGCTGTGCATTTTTTACTTTCCTTTTTATTTTCCTATGGCCTGGAATGAGCATTTTTCCTTTCCCCTTTTGATTTCCACGGCAAGGAGGGCAATTTTCTTTCCCTTTTTGTTTTCCACGGCAAGGAGGGAGTTGTTTCTTTGATGTTTTGGAAATTTTAAAGCCCTTTCCTTATTTTATTATTATTATTTTTTGTTTCCTTTTCTTCTCTTTGCTGATTTTTTGGTGCAAAAACAACATGTTTTTCTCCTTGTTGGCCGAAACTTACCTTGCCATTTTTTGCTTGGAATTTGCTTCCTTCTTTTGGTTGGAAGAGAGCTTGGCTCTGCCCCCCTTCGGCAGGGGTTTTACGAAACCTTGTGGTGGTTTTTTAGCGTTGTCTAGCTGTGTCAGAGGTAAAACTGCATTTGTCTTGAGCATCTTTACAACTTCTTTGTGCAACTGTGTGTCGGTTTTGCTTGTTCCAGTTTTGAATGAGGATTGCCTATTCTTTCTTCTCGACATAGGGATGTATTGGAAGACAGGTGTGCTTGATCCTTTTGAGGGCGTCACACTCCCTTTGTTTGTTGTGGGTTTGACAGGCTCATCATCGTCTTTGCTTGAAGATGGCACGGCTTCCACTTCTTGCTTATTGGGCACGGCTTGCCACTCATGTTTTTTAGATGCCATTTTATCTTTGGATTTGATCTATTTTGGAAGAGCTTCAGGTACCATGTCTTCATCCATGTAAAACTTGGCATTCGCGAAGTGTGATTCGGTTTCGGTAAATGGCTTGGCGTCTCCTTGTATCACATTCACTCCTTCTTGGTAGAATTTTAAACATTGGTGAAAGGTGGATGGCACCACTCCATTCGCATGTATCCAAGGCATTCCTAAGAGTAAGTTGTAGGAAGTTCTTGCGTCAATCACATGGAATAGCATGCTTGACTTAAGTTTGCCAATGGTCATCTCGACTCGGATCATACCATTGCACTTTGTCCTCCTTAGTTAACACCTTGAATTAGAAGGCGGCTTCTGGATAGTTCATCCACCTTGATGCCAATTGTGGTCATTGTTGACTTTGGCATGATGTTTATGGCTGAACCGCCATCCAGAAGCGTGTGGTTGATTTTGTTCTCTTTTACGTACCCAGAGACGAAGAGATGACGTTTGTGAGGCTTTGATCCAAGCAGCAAGTCTTCGTCAGTGAAGTTGATTATGTCATGGGTGGCACAGCATGTGGCATATTCATGTTGTCGAAGCTTCAAGCCTTTGTCCTTGCTTTCTTGCACTTAGTGGTTGTCGGGACTTGCCAAAACCGATATTAGTGCTTTTCGCATCTCCTTGGGCAATAGTAGTGTTTCCTTGATTCTAAAATATGTTGGCAGGTATTCTTTGGGCATGAGGGTATTCTCTTATTCGATGGCAATAACTTTGCCTTTTGAAAGCTCTTCTATCTCTACTTCAACCATGTGACAGGCAATGATAGTGAACTATTGGAAGAAGTCATTCAGGAAATACTCGTGTAAGGAGACGGGAATGCATGGCTCTTGCTCCATAGGTCCCCATTATACGTTGGCTTAGCAACTCTTACGTTTCTTTTGGGCTGCCTACTGTTACGGCGGCGGTGCTTTCTCCCTTGTTCCACCTTCAACTTCATAGCTTGTGGTATTGGCTTCCTTGTCCTTTTATAGGTCACCAATGTCCATCTTTCTTCATCATCAGTTGACGCATTTTGGTCGTTTTCCCCCAGTGATAGTTGTACGAAAGGTATCGTGTGGCTTGAGCATGGTTGAGAGTCTCAAGCGTCACTTGGAAAGGCACGAGACCGAAGGATCCAAACACAATCGTAGTAGTGTGAGTTTCGGCCTTGTCTTCAAGGTCAAGTTCGATTTGCCTTTATTGTGCTAGCTTAATGATGAGCTCCTTGAGGATGAAGCATTTTCCAATAGGATGACTCACGATACGATGGTACTTGTAGTATCTAAGATCAATAATGCGATTCATCTCTTCGGGGTGCTTGCATTTAGGTAGCTCGATCACTTTCTTTTCCAGCATGTCGTCTAGCATTGCAACCACGTCAGAGTCCAAAAAAGGGTACGTCTTTTGCTCCAGTTCCCTTAAGGTGTTTTTGTACCTCTCTTGGGTGCGAGAAGACTTACCTCTCTTTATCTCATTTGCCTTGTTCTTGGAGGAGATTTTGACAGGCGCAGAGGAGGTCTTGATGGGGGTAGTGTTGACAGTAAAAGCTTGATTGGCAAGCTTCTTCCTAGTCTTGTCCACGTTCGGAGTAAACACCTTGTCCTTCTTGAAGTCGGTGATTGGCTCATTTTTCCCATGATTGGCAATACTCAACTCCATGTCATGGGATCGAGTTGCCAACTCCTCAAACGTTCTCGGTTTTATGCTTTAGAGGATGTAATGTAACCCCTAGTGAATGCCTTGAACACACATCTCAATGGCAGAGGTTTTAGAAAGCCGATCTTTGTAATCCAGACTTAATGAATGCCATCTGTTGATGTAGTCGATGATAGGTTCGTCCTTTCACTGCTTCGTATTTGTTAGCTCCAGCATGTTTACGGTGCGGTGAGTACTATAGAAGCTGTTAAAGAATTCATTTTCAAGATGATCCCAACCGTTGACAAATTCGGGCTCGAGGTCAGTGTACTAGTCAAAGGCATTACCTTTTAGCGAGCGCACGAATTAATTGAAGAGGTAATCTCCCTCCGTCCCAGCATTGTTGCAAGTTTTGATGAAATGGGCCATATGTAGTTTGGGATTGCCCTTTCCATCGAATTGCATGAATTTTGGCGGCTGATAACCCTTTGGCATCCTTAAGGCATCAATCTTCTTAGAGTAAGGCTTTAAATATAGCACGGAATCATGTGAGCTCCCTTCGTACTGCGCCTTGTTGGTTCTAGTGATCATCTTCTGCAGCTGCTGGATAAATAAAGATCTCATGAGCGTTATTGCTTGGTCCAGCTTATCCTCAACATTTTCTATCAGAGGCTCCTCATCTTCGTCTGTTTCTTTCTTTTGTAGGTCAGCCTTTGGGTCACAGTTAGCTTTTTCGTCATGCTGCGCCTCCAGTCGATTGATGAGTATGGCAATTTGCAAGTCATTTTCCTCCACGGTTCTTATTAGCCTTGCAATGGCTTCAATCATTTGAGCCAGCTGATCCTTAATAGAAGTCGCACTAGTAGTCATGACTTGCATGGCTGCGGGATACGAGATGCTGCTTGAGTCGGCATCGGAAGTCAAGGACTCAGAGTACCTTATCAGGCTTTCTTCCCTTGGCGCCCTTTGCGAGGTCAAGGTGATCACGGGTTCGTGCCTCGGGTACTCTTGTTCCTTTAGTAGGTTTTGTGTAGGGGTGGAAGGTACGACAGCGAGAGCTTTTGCCTTGCTTCGGGGTGTAACGCCCAAAGTGCCACCACTTACGACAAGGATGTTCTTGCTCTTCGCGTTGGTTGTGGGAACAACTTGATCCTTTCTTGATGCCATTTGCGCTTCTTGTGGATTTAAAGACAAAGATGAGAGGCAGAGAAATCTCACTAGGCGTGCCAAATTTGTAAACACGAAACTTTTGTATCGAATGAAACGAGAACACGTGTACAAAGTATATTTGTATTGATTTTAATTTGTAGGGTTACAATCTCTATTTACAATTATCCTCTGATTCAATCTTCCAATTTGATGTAGATGCGTAGTTTGTTGATCCAAGTGTCGTGATGAACAATTGCTTCAAATTTTCTCCTTTCTGCCAAATATTGGGAATGTTTTACAGTTCCCTTGCTTGATTTGTGCCACATGTCATTGATGACTTGTTCATTTGTGATAAGTCATATGCCACGTGCTTGTGCCATGTGGGAAATGTGTTTTGAAGTCCTGGAATGTGAATGTAAAAACTTAAGGGTCGTCGAGACTTGATCTTGAATTAGTTTGCTTCTTCAAGGGCCGTAGAGGCATATTTCTTGAATTGACATGATGAATTTCGTCAAGGGCCATTAAAGTGTATTTCTTGGACGAAACATTTCTTCAAGGCCCATTGAGGTTTGGTCTCGAATGAAATGAAAATTGTCTTCAAGGGCTGTAGAGGCTTGATCTTGTGTGAAAATGAAAGTTTTCTTCAAGGGCAGTAGAGCCTTGATCTTGAAAGAAATGAAATTTTTCTTCAAAGGCCGTTGAGGCTTAATCTTGAAATACATGAAAATTTTCTTCAAGGGCCGTAGAGGCTTGATTTTGAATGAAATGAAAATTTAATTCAAGGGCCATAAAGGCTAGATCTTGAATGAAAATTTTGCAAATAGATAAATCGGCACATACTTATTGTGCATATTGATTTTCCATAATTTTTGACAAAATACATTTGGTGTATTTTGAGGCTTGGATTTTTTCCTTATGGGTGTCAGAAAAAATGCTTTTTCCTTCATTAAGTTGGAGCCTCCTTCAATTTTGGCAATGAGGGTGATTTCCTTCAAGGTTTTGGAAAACTTTGATGATTTCCTTCAAGGTTTTGGAATGCTTTGGTGATTTCCTTCAAGGTTTTGGAAAGCTTTAATGCTTGTCCTTGGGTAAGTAGGATTTGCATTTTTTTTTTCTTCCTTTTCTTTTTCCACGGCAAGAGGGTGTTTTTCCCTTTTGGTTTGGGAAACTTGAAGACTTTTCCTTCCTTTGGAGGGATTCCCTTTTGTATTTGGCAAGGAAAGGTACTTTCCTTTGATGTTTTAGAAATTTAAAGCCCTTTCCTTTTCTTCTTTTTGCTGATTTTGTTGCAAAAACAACATGTTTTTTTTTCTTTGTGTTGAAATCAGCTTGCCTTTTATTTTTGCTTGGAATTTGCTTCCTTCATCCATTTGGAATGTGCTACCTTTTTTTTATTTTCGTTTTGCTATTTGGTAAGTATTCTCCCTATAGCATTAAGAATCAATTGACCCTTATTTATAGGACAATTAGGTGTGTATTTTTGTCAAAAACAATTCCTTGTCGTGTGCACTGTTCTTATTGATGCCATGCCTTTTGCTGCTTGGTGCTTGTTGTAGTGCGTCACTTTTTATCGTGTGGTGCTGTGTAAAAGACTGCAGTGAGGTTATGATGTGTAGTGCCTTTTGGTCTCAGTTTCCCTCGGTGATGACGTTGTCATGCAGTGCAAGAAACTGCTTGCGTAATCGCTATGGGGTTGTGTAGTGCGATTGCGTAACATTTTGGTTTTCTTTGCTGCTATAGTGTTCTTTGAATGACCGTCTTATAGCTACCCTTTTTGCTGTGCTGCTCAAGCTTTGTGGCTAACTTCGTTTCGTCGTCGTGACTTTGTCATTGTCATCCTTCAACGTTCACGAGGTTTGTTTCGCATGTCTTTTGCTTTAGTGAAGCAATTTTTTTTTCTTCTTGCCGCCCCACTCTTAGGCTTATGTTGCCTTGTTTGTTTTTTTGCAGCCATGGTATTTTTCAAGTGTTTTAAGAGCAATACCATCACCATTCTTGCGAAGGAAGGTGATTCGCAAGATAAGGGAACAACGTTGAAGCTTTGTGCACCGCTGACTGGCCCTAAGCAGCTTGTTCTTCCTGCGAAAGACAACTCGATGCATATCAAGTTGTGGTCTTCTGATGTATCTTGGGAGGTGACAAATTTTGGTCAACCAAATACGAAGAAGAAGGTGTGTACATCTAAGATTCTTATCTTGAATCCTTCGCACCATGTTGGTGACAATCCACCGGCTTTATTTGAGCTTCTTGGTGATCGCATCCATAACGGAGCTATGACTTGGAATAACACCTTGTCGACTACTAGAGAAGCCGTCTTTTCTGAGTTTTACTAGGAGTGGCTTGAAGATGTCTTGAGCTAATCCAAAGATGTGCTTACTAACATGGGCCTTTATCATGCCAGATACGCATTTTTGTTTAGTTATGATCATCATCTTTCTGTCATTCATGCTTTTTCTAGCATTGGTATTCAGCGACCAACACACTTCACATGGCTTAAGGGGAGATTTCAATTTCACTTTGGGATCTCCACAAGATAGAAGGCTTGCTGATCCATGGTAAGTTTTATAACGAGGTTGTTCCTAGTGTGGAGGAATTTTCTCATCGCAATAGCCAAGGATTGCCTGCGAGTTGCCGCTATTTGTTTTGGGCGTATCACAAGCTTTCCCAGGAGCCTTAAGGTAAGTCAGGCGTAAAGATATCTTCATGGATCTTATTTTGGTATTAGGGTGCCAAGAAGTATAAGAAGCCTTCCAAGAAAAGTAGCCGCAACAAGAAAACCAAGCCAAAGGGAGACTTAGATCCATCAGGTGTCATTGGTTCAACTGAGCACCATGCTTCTACTGAGTTGAAAGTGATTGACGAACTTGGCATAGCGTCAGAGCATGTAGAAGAATCTTACCTAGCCGCTTTCTTAGCTTGTTGGCTTTGTAAGTTTGTTTTCCCCAAAGATAACGTCAACGGTATCCATCCTGGAGTCTTTAAAGTCGCTACCAAGATGGCTGCAGGTGAATCTTTTAGCCTCGCCATTTCGATCTTAGCCAATATTTATGACGGCTTGAGTATTGTTTTGAACTCAGCGAGCACTGAAGATTGTATTGTGGTACTCCCCTACCACTATGTGTATGGTTGATTGGGTGAGTATTTTGGCACTTATTTTTCTTTGTCAACTTTATACAAGTCAAGGCCTTCTTCGTCAACTTCAGCCAAGTTGGGGCCTTTGATGACAAAGTACTCTAGCGTAATTTTTACAAAGAGCCTTGATGATTTGTAAGTGCAAACATTGTTTAAAAGCTGTGAAGGTTTGAGAATGGATCATCTGGCAATGGTTGGCTCAGTGCAGCGAGGCCTCATAGATGATTCACACCTTTGTTTCTCAGACTTGTCTTATCTTACAAGTCTTCGCTTGGGGTATGTTTCTTTGCAACAAAGAGACCGATGTATTGTTCAGCCGTATAGTCATCACCATTTCAGCAGGCAATTTGGCTTTGTCCAACATGTGCCAAGCAAGTTGAAGGAAAACACACAGTCATAATCTTTGCAAGCCGTGTATATGCATTAGGAGTCTTATACCCATGTATGCATAAATACTTCTATCACCCTACCGGCCAAGGACGAGTTCAAGAGTAATCTAATGACCCGTGCCCACGTAGGTAAGTGGCACCAATTCTTCTCGTTCATGCAATAATAAGCCGAGACAAGGTCATTTTATGGTTCCTACATAGCTGGCACCTTTCGATTATACGAGCACAGCTCCTTTGCAAGATGGACCTGTGGCCTTAGCTTTTCAATGCCCGTATTTTTCTTCTTAGCACTTAGATGCTTCTGAAAATGCGGGTGATGAAGTTGACTTGCACGAAGATGAGCTTGTTTTGCGGCAACGTTAACAAGTTTTGAACAAGCAACCGCTTGAAGGTGCTCAGGATGACAGTGATGTCAATTTTCATCATAAGTAGAAGAAAGTGTTTAGGCCTCCTTAATTTGATGGTCGTGCGTCACTTGAGAAAGATGTATGTATTTCCTTCTTTCTTGTGATTTCTTCTGTTTTCATTGGTTTAGCTTGTGTTTCTAACATCTTTCTTTGTCTTCTTTAGGCTAGGCCTTCTTGTTCTTTTGATTTGGTAAACATGGGTGTTCATTCCTTTACGGAAATGCTATTTGGAAGCAGTCTACCCACAGACGAGGAGATTGGAGACCCGCCTAATGCAGAGCTTATTACAAACCCGCCAAGTTGCCCAAGTTTACTGTGTGTAGGTGAAGGTATGCAAGAGCCCGTCATGCATCCAACACCTTTGTTAGCTAGCTCCGAGATCTTGCTTAGAGTGTCAAACCTTAATGGCACTGAGCAACTTATCCATCGCATCAACCTTCACCCGGGCATGGATATCAAGAGCCACATTGAGAAGAGGATTGTAAAGTGCCCATTGGAGGATCTTGCGTTGCTCAATGAGGACTTGTTGAGGCTTGTTTCTATGATTGACAACCTTAACATTGATTCCTCACTCTTGAGAGTCAAGATTGCCAAATTTATGGTGGCCTCGACTGAGTATTCTTTCTTGCATGCTATTTCCTCGAAAAAGTTGAGTCCAGAGGTTAGAGTTTAATAGCTTGCAACAATAGACTTATCAATTGCCCAAGTTCAGTCTTCTCAGCAAGCTGCTTCGGAAGGTTATCAAGATACAGGGACTTATTTGGCTTCCATCCAAGCACATCTAGAAGCATTGGCGCGTGAGCAAGAGTAGTTGGAAACCGAAGCATCACGACTTCAAGGCGTTCTCTCGGAGTAGGAAGCTACACTTTCTTAGCAGCAATAGGAGGTTTCATGCCTAGAGCAAGAGAAAGGCACCGCCATGGAAATTCCCACCTTGTCTCCCACCGATGTAGAGACTTTGAAGACTTTGGAATGCTTGCTTAAAGATTGTCGTCGTAGTTTTAGGGACATAGCTTTCAAGTAGTGTCTTCCTTTTTTTTTGTGCTTGAAGCCTTCTTTGTTTGTTTTTTTTTTTTTTTTTTTTTTTTTTCCTCATCTTGTAACAAGGCTTTGTAGCCAAATTCCTCCTTTAAAGAAATAAAGTTTCCATATTCTTGAATTTACTCTTTATTCTTCAAAGTGTTTGTGTTTTTTGTTGATGATGTGACTGTACTTGAAGTTTTGAAGTTTCAAGTTGCCTACGTACCCTTTTTTGAGGAGGGATCAAGTCATGACGTAGTTCAAATGAGTGATGGATTGTTTAGATGGTTTTGACGATTTTGATGGTGATTTTACTGTACACAGTTTATGCTTTTGCAAGCCAGGAGCAACGGGTGTCGCCTTTTAAGTTCATGTGGACAAGGAGCATTGTTGTTGTGTACAGTTTAGGCTTATACAGGTGAGAAGCATTAAGTGTCGCCTTTTAAGCTCATGCAAACAAGGAGCATTGTACCGTGTGCAATTTAGGCTTATGCAGGCGATGAGCTTTGTTTGTTTGTTTTAAAGGTAGTAACGCTTCAAGAATCTGCTATTGATGGGACTGATCTTTAAACCCTCTTCCACCATGATTAAGTAGGTGTCATTAGTGTAGACCTCTTATATTACGTAATGTCCATCCCACTTTGACGTGAACTTGATTTTTGTCTTGTGAGTTATAATGATAGGCCTTCGTAATGCCAAGACAAGATCTCTAGTTTGGAAAAACCTTGGGTGGACCTTCTTGTTGAATGCCTTGGATAGCCATGCTTAGCAGCATTCCAAGTGTTGTTGAGCTTCGAGTCTCATTTCGTGGAGTGCTTCCAACTCTTGAAGTCGTAGCTTTGCGTTTTCCTCTTTAGTCAAGCCTTCTTGTATAGCCATCCTTAGTAAGGGGATTTGACTTTCGAGCGGTAGAATAGCTTCCACACCATATGCGAGAGAATAAGGCATAGCTTGGGTAGGAGTCCTATGTGTAGTCTTATATGCCCAAAATGCTTCACTTATTCTTTCATGCCAATCTCTCTTTGTTCGGCCGATCACCTTCTTTAGGAGGTTGCATATCGTTTTGTTGAATGCTTCCGCAAAACCATTGGCCAGAACATGACACATGGAAGACTTGTGCTACTTGAACTTATATTTCTCATAAAGCTCGTCCATAAGTCGGTTAGATAACTGTTTTCTATTGTCAGTGATGATGTAACGAGGCACACCATATCGATAGATAATATGCTCTTTGATGAAATAGACAACAATTTCCTTTTCACTTCCCTTAGGGATACGACTTCAGCCCACTTTGAGAAGTACTCTGTTACGGCTAGGATGTAGGCTTCTCCAGCAGATGGTTTTGGTACGATTGGTCCTACGATGTCCAATCCCCATGCATCAAACGGCCATGAGGCAACTGTAGGGTGTAAAGGCTCAGATGGTTGATGTATAAAGTTGGCGTGGAATTGGCAAGCTTGGCACCTTTTGGCGTATTCCAGGCAATCATTCACCATGTTTGGCCAGTGATAACCCAGTCTTTTGAGCTAGAAATGTAGCTTTGGTCCAGACTGATGCGCTCCACATACGCCTGAGTATGCTTATTCCATGGCTTGATTGGCTTCTTCCTCACTTAGGCATCTTAGAAGTACTCATTCAAAAGAGCATCGGTAAAGTGTTTCTTTGTGGTAGATGAAGTGATGTGCTCATCGACGTATTTTAGAGCGGTGTCTAGGATCGTCTGGAAACTTTACATGCTCCAAGTAGTCGATCAACGGCTACCTCCACTCTTTAATGTTGACTGGAAGTATTGAGATGATGTTTGTGTCATTTATTAACATTTCAGTGACAAGTGGGATCACCCATCTTTGGCAAACTAGCACGTCTGCAGCTTCGTCTTCTCCTAGTGCTATACTTGAGGCTAAGTTAGCGAGAGCGTCCACCATTTGATTTTCTTTTGTTGGCACATGTTCCAGCATCATGGCCTCAAACTTTTGTAGCAGTTGAGTTGCTACCCAGAAGTATAGGACGAGATCATATTTCCTTACCTCATATTCAGTCAAGAGTTGATTGATTATGAGCTTGGAGCCACCATACACTTCTAGCGTTGTAATTTCCATGTCGATTGCCATTGGAGTCAAATAATCAGTGCTTGGTACTCGGAGATGGTGTTGGAGCACAACTCACTTAATCGGAAGGAATAAGGTAGTACTTGTCTTTATGGTGACATGAATACTACTCCTGCCCCCATTCTGTCTGCTCGTGCGAATCCGTCGAAGAACATTGTCCATGTCAGGAAGATGTCGATGTCGAACACCTCATCGTTACGAAAGTTGTCTAAGATGTTCCAATCGGCTAGGATTAAATGATCGGCAAGGAAGTCTGCTAGTACTTGTCCCTTGACGGCTTTAGCTAGGACATATATGATCTCGTATTGATTGAAAAGGAATGCCCATTTAGCTAGTTGCCCTGTTAGAACGGGTTTAGACATAACGTACTTGACTGGGTCAGCTTTAGCAACCAAGTGGATGATGTAAGCATGCATGTAGTGTCTTAGCTTTTGGATGACAAAG
The DNA here is from genome assembly GCF_042453785.1 of Malus domestica. Classification (NCBI taxonomy): domain Eukaryota; kingdom Viridiplantae; phylum Streptophyta; class Magnoliopsida; order Rosales; family Rosaceae; genus Malus; species Malus domestica. Next base: position 23,775,031 of record NC_091673.1, read on the forward strand.
ACTAGGGCAAGGCACATCTTCTCGATCTGTGAATAGTTAAGCTCAGTACCAGTAAGAGTTATACCTAGGTAGTAGAGTGCTCTTTCCTTTTGGTCTTCATTTTCTTGTGCTAAGAGTGCTCCAATGGAACCTTCTTGTGCAGCAATGTATAGGATGAGTGGCTTTCCAAGCATGAATGCTCCTAAGATAGGTGGGCTTGCCAGGTATTGTTTTATGCTCTCGAAGGCATTGCGGCTGGCGTCATCCCATATGAACGGAGCATCCTTCTTCATGAGTCGACTAAAGGGTTAACAATGTCCAGCGAGGTTAGAGATGAAGCGTCTGATGAAGGCAAGCTGTTCTTGTAGGCTTTTCAGCTTGTGTAAGTTCCTTGGCTCAGGCATGCTTTAAATGGCCTTGATTTTTTGCTAGTCCACTTCAATGCCACGGTGTGTGACAATGAAGTTGAGGAACTTCCCAGAAGTGACGCCAAATGCACATTTCAACGGGTTCATTTTGAGGTTGTAGTGTCCTATTTTGTCGAACACCATTCGTAAATCTATTAAGTTATCATATCTCTATTTTTGTGCAACATGTTGTTGAAGATCTTTTGCATTGCGCGTTGATATGTAGCTTCAGCGTTCTTCAGACCAAAGGGCATTACCTTGTAGCAATAAATACCTTTTGGAGTGCAAAATGCTATTAGTTCCTCATCTTCGGGAGCCCTGCGAATTTGGTTGTATCTAGATGAGTCGTCCATGAATGATAGTGCTTTGTGGCCAGTGGTTGCATCCACCATGATTTCGAAGATTGGCAAAGGAAAGTCATCCTTCGAGCAAGCATCGTTGAGTTCTCAAAAGTTTACACAAACACATATTTGTCCAAATTTCTTAAGGACAATGACGATTTTGGAGATCTACTTAAGGTATTACACCTCTCGAATGAAGCCTGCTTCGATTAGCTTGTCAATCTCAACCTCAACCTCAATTTGTGGGATGAGCTCAGATCGATAATGTCTTTAAGTTTGCTTTATCGATCACGCTCCAAGCTTGACTGCAAGATGATGCACGGGGATGGTAGGGTCAGGGCCGAGCATTTCATTGTAAGTCTACGCAAAGACATCTTTGTACTTCAAGAGCAGTTGGTAGTACTCATCGATCTCATCCGCACTTAGTAGTGCACTTACGAAGATAGGCTTCGGTTCTTCGTTTGTGCCTAAGTTGAGCGCCTTGAGATCATTAACTATGGCTTGCCCCCATCCTCGTGTTATGGTAGCGTAGCAGTGACGTCCTCCTCGGGGATTTCTTCTTCTTTGTCTTCTTGGATCGTGATGTGGAAGACATCTTAGACCTCCTCGTCAGTGTCGTCCTCTTGGGCTTGTTGGCATGAAGATTGGCCAATGTGGATGATGGTGTGCCTCATTACCTTCAATTTTCCTTTTCTGTCAACCTCCAAGGTTGATTGGCGTTTCATCCTTGAAGGAATCAAGCTTCGAACATCGTTTTTTTTTTGCTAAACTGTCGAGCTTTTCTTCCTTTGGTGTTGTTTTCCTTTTTCTAGAAGGCTTCTTGGTTTCTTCAAGTCTTTCTAAGGCAGACCGTTGTAGAGGAAAGCTAGCCGTGTTGCTTTGTTTCTTCAGTTTTGACAACCTTTCGAAAATAGAGCTTTGGGGTGTTAGCGTGTTAAGCCGTTTAAAGATGGAAGTTCGATCTTGACTACCAATGCAGCCTACCAAAGACTGATGTTTGAGGGCTAACGTTTTTCGATTTGCTTGAAATCTTCACCGGTGTATTTGGTGTGAAGCTAAGTCCAGCTTTATTGTTGTCAACCCCGTAACCATGCTCCTTCAACTTCTTTTGAGTCTTGTTGAGCTTATATTCTTCGTCGTTGACGGTGTTTACATTCTTCTTTCCAAGATTTGAAGAGGAGGCTAAATCGTACCCAGACTTTGACATGAGTTTGTAGGCGTTTAGGGCGAAACCTTATTCAGTCCTCTTGGTTTGAAGAGAGCTTGGTTCCGCCCCCTTTGGCAGGGGTTTTATGAAACCTTGTGTTGGTTTTGAAACTTTAGCGTTACCTAGCTATGTCAGAGGTAAAACTGCATTTGCCTTGAGTAGCTTTACATCGTCCTTGTGCAACTGTGTGTCGGCTTGGCTTGTTCCAGTTTCGAATGGGGATTGCCCATTCTTTCTTCTCGACATGGGATGTATCGGAAGACTGGTGTGTTTGATCCTTTTGAGGCCGTCACACTCCATTTGTTTGTTATGGGTTTGACAGGCTCATCATCATTTTTGCTTGAAGATGGCACAGCTTCCGCTTCTTGCTTCTTGGGCATAGTTTGCCACTCTTGTTTCTTAGGTGCGATTTTGCCTGTGGATTTGATCTCTTTTAGAAGAGCTTCTGGCACCATGTCTTCATCTATGTAAAACTTGGCATCTGCGAAGTGTGATTCAGCTTCGGTGAATGGCCTGGTGCCTTCACTCCTTCTAGGTAAAATTTTAAGCATTGGTGGAAGGTGGACGACGCTACTCCATTTTCGTGGATCCATGGCCTTCCTAAGATCAAGCTGTAGGAATTTTTCACGTCAATCACATGGAATAGAGTGTTTGACTTGAGTTCGCCAATGGTCATCTCGACTCAGATCTTGCCTATTGCTTTTTTTCCTCCTTGGTTAAAACCTTGGATTAGCAGACAGCTTCAAGATAATTCATCCACCTTAATGTCGATTATGGTCATTGTTGACTTTGGCATGATGTTTATGGCCTATCCACCATCCACAAGCATGCAATTGATTTTGTTCTCCTTCACGTACCCAAAGACAAAGAGCGGACAGTTGTGAGGCTTTGACCCTAAAAACAAGTCTTCTTCAGTGAAGTTGATTGCGTCATGGGTGGCACGGCATGTGGCATATTCATGTGGCTGAAGCTTCAAGCCTTTGTCCTTGCTTTCTTGCACCTTGTGGTTGTCTGGACTCGCCAAGACCGATACTAGTGCTTTTCGCATCTCCTTGGGCAGTCGTAGTGCCTCCTCGATGCTAAAGTGTGCCAACATGCTTTCTTTGGGCGTGGGAGTTTTCTCTTCCTCAATGGCAATAGCTTTGCCCTTTGAGGGCTCTTCTATCTTTATTTTAACCATATAAATGGCAACGGTAATGCACTATCGGAAGAAGTTCTTCGGGAAATACACGTGCAAGGGGACGGGAATGCATGGCTCTTGCTTCATAGGTTCCCCAGCGTACGTTGGTTTAGTAGTTCTTATGTTTCTTTTGGTTTTCCTATTGTTACGGCGGCAGTGTTTTCTCCCTTGTTCCACATTTGGCAGTGTGGCTTATGGTCTTGGCTTCCTTGTCTTTTTGTAAGTTACCAAAGTCCACCTTTATTCGTTGTCGGTAGGTGCATCTTGGTCGTTTGCCCTCAGCGATGGTTATGCAGAAGGTGCCGTGCAACTTGACCATGGACGGGAATGGGCATGCATCACTTGGAAAGGCACAGGATCAAATGATCCAAACACAATCGTAGTAGTGTGAGTTGTGGTCATGTCTTCAAGGTCAAGTTCAATTTGCCCTTATTGTGCCAACTTCATGATAAGCTCCTTAAGGACAAAGCATTTGCCAATCGAATGACTCACGATACGATGGTATTTGCAGTACATAGGATCATTAACATGATTCATCTCTTCGGGGCACTTTCATTCAGGCAGCTCAATTACTTTCTTCTCCAACAGGTTGTCTAGCATTGCGGCCACGTCGGAGTCTAGAAAAGGGTAAGTTTTTTGCTTTAGTTCCCTTAAGGTGTTTTTGTACCTATCTTGGGTGCGAAGAGGCTTACCTCTCTTTATCTCATTTGCTTTATTCTTGGAGGAGATTTTGACTGGCATGGAGGAGATCTTGATGGGGGTAGCACTGAAGGTAAAAGCTTCCTTGGCGGGCTTCTTCCCTGCTTGTCCACCTTCGGAGTAAACACCTTGTCTTTCTTGAAGTTGGTGATTGGCTTTTTTTTCCCATGATTAGCGATACTTAGCTCCATGTCGTGGGATCGAGTTGCCAACTCCTTAAACATTCTCAGTTTTATGCCTTAACGGATGTAATGTAACCCCCAGTGCATGCCTTGAACACACATCTCAATGGCAAAGGTTTCAGAAAATCGATATTTGCAATCCAGACTTATGTAGTCAATGACAAGTTCGTCCTTCCACTGCTTCGTATTTGTCAACTCCAGCATGTTTACGGTGCGGCGAGTACTATAGAAGCAGTTGAGGAATTCCCTTTTAAGCTGGTCCCAGCTATTGATAACTTCGGGCTCGAGGTCGATCTACCAGTCAAAGGCATTACCTTTCAGCGAGCGCACTAATTGCTTGACGAGGTAGTCTCCCTCTGTCCCAGTGTTGTTGCAAGTTTCGATGAAATGGGCAATATGTTGTTTAGAATTGCCCTTTCCATCGAATTGCATGAATTTTGGCAGCTGATAACCCCTTGGCATCCTTAAAGCATCAATCTTCTTAAAGTAAGGCTTTAAATACAAAACGAAGTCATGTAAGCTCCATTTGTACTGTGCCTTGATGGTGCTAGTGATCATCTCATGTAGCTGCTGAATAGAGAGAGATCCCATGAGCGCCGTTGCTTGGTCCAGCTTCTCCTTGGCTTTTTCTATCGAAGGCTCCTCATCTTCGTCAGTTTCCTTCTTTTGTGGGTCAACCTTTGGGTCGTGGTTAGCTTTTTCGTCATGTTGTGCCTCTAGTCGGTTAACGAGTGTAGCAATTTCCAAGTCATTTTCCTCCGCGGTCCTTGTTAGCCTTGCAATTACTTCATTCATTTAAGCCAGCTGCTCCTCAATAGAAGTTGCACCAATAGTCATGACTTGCATAGCTACGGGATACAAGCTGCTGCTTGAGTCGACATCAGAAGTCAATGACTCAGAGTACCTCCTTAAGCTTTCTTCCTTTAGCGCCCTTAGCGAGGCCAAGGTGATCACGAGCTCGTGCCTCGGTTTCTCTTACTCCTTCAGCAGAGTTGATGTAGGGGTGGAAGGCACGGCAGAGAGAGCTCTTGCCTTGCTTCGGGTTGTGACGCCCAAAGTGCCACCACTTGCGACAAGGATGTGCTTGCTATTCACGTTGGTTGTGGGAACAACTTGATCCTTTCTTGATGTCATGTATATTTCTTGTCTATTTGAAGACAAATATGAGAGGCTAAGAAGTCCCACCAAGAGCGCCAAATTTGTAAACATGAAAATTCTGTATCGAATGAAATGAGAACACGTGTACAAAATACATTTGTATTGATGAATTTGTAAGGTTACAATCTATGTTTACAATTTTCCTCTAATTCAGTCTTTCCAATTTGATGTAGATGCGTAGGTTGTTAATCCAAGGGTCGCGATGACTTAATCTCGGACGAATGGTTGAATGATTGCTTCAAGTTTTAAGCTTGAAACAATGTGTGGATAGTCTTTACCTCAGTTTTAGGGTTACGGCAAAGGTGATGTTGATGTAGGACTTTGTTGATTCAAGGGTCTTGGTGACTTGATCTTGAATCGAACGTCATTACAAGTTTTGAGCTTGCAACAAAGTCTTGAACAAATCGGCACAAGTGTTTGTTGATTCTTCAAGGAGTGCTTTGGTTTTGGTCAACATAAAGCTTTGGCTTTGGTTGCACGTTCTTGGAACAGAGCTTTGACAACGTATTAGTCTTCAAAGATTTGTGCAGAGGTTCTTCTCAATGTGTAATTTTCAACCCCTTTGTGGGTCTTGGGACCTTGTATTTATAGACTTCTCAAAGTTTGCCTTTGGATGGATTTGGCTTTGATGTCTTGATTCGTCCATGGGAGAATTTAGGCATGTTTTGTGTCTTAATTTTAGCCACTTTCCCTTGCTTGGCCAAAATTTATAGGCCTTGTTCCCTATTTGTGAGTAATCTTCAATTCTTGCTTGTTTTGTGAAGATGCTTTGGCTTTCTTTCCGGTTTTGAGAGACTTTGGGCCCCTTGCCGATTTTAAGGGGGATTTGCTCCTTTCTGCCAAATTTTGGGAATGTTTTACACTTCTTTGCTTGATTTGTGCCACATGTTATTGATGACTTGTCCATTTGTGATGAGTCATATGCCACATGAAGCTTTGTGATGCACCTTTTGTATACAACGAAATTTACATCTCTACAATAACAACGATTATTAATGAGATTTGAACTAAAAAAACTCCTTCAATTATGTGAAGAATGTGTGCAGCTGTAATTTTACTTTTTGATAAATATGGGTGGGAGGAATTCGAACTTGTGCCGATGTATCTATATACAAGTTCATTGATTTAAATTGCAAGTCATGAGCATGAAAAGGCAATACATACCTACTTAAAGCATACAAGTACAAGTAATTCTGTTGTATAAAGCTTACAAAATTTCTTTTGAGGATCCTAAAAGATCTGTGTTACATATTTTAATATGGTATATAGGAACACAAATCACAATCACTGTCCTAAGCTCCTCAAAAGTGGATCTTCAATCTTCAGCGATTAACATGTAACATCTTTTGAATCTCCAGGTGCAGGTAACAAAATATTTACCACCAAGCAGACCCCTTTCTATGAAAATTAAAAAACTAAATGACGTATATGTGAAAACTTAGGAGGGGAAACAAAACAAACCAAATCATTTGTAGCTGCATTTCAAATGTTACCGTGTGCATGAAGACCTCATATACTGTTTTTAATTTTCCTCGGGAATACAGGAAACCTGAAATGTCGTCAAGTTGATGGTTTAGCTACTGAGGGAGACTCACTCTGCAAGGGAGATGGGAAAGCCTCAGTTATAGTATCCCACGAAATGTTCTGATCTTTCGTTCGCATTCTGTCCAAGAAGGCGGGTTTCATAGGTGTTCCAGTCATTTGCACTTTGCACGTTAACATTGCTACAACCTCCGACATTGGGGGTCTCAAGTTTGCGTGAGGCTGAAGGCACAAGAAGGCTACTTGGATTGTTTGCAAAACATCCCTTTCCACATATCCGTCTTCTTTCATTTTTGGATCTATTAGATTAATCACATTCGCCGTCTCAAATAATTTCCATGCCTACATTTTAAAGCCAAAAAGGTCAGTGGCAAGATTATATATTAACAGAATGATCAGTAAGTTTCTATGCAAGTAAGAATTACTTAAAAGTATAGAACGACCTACATATTCAGGGAGGTATTGCATTTCTGATGATAAAGTGAGATCTGTGTTTCTTCTACCGCTGATTATTTCGAGCACAAGAACCCCAAAACTATAGATGTCCGCCTTTTCAGACAATTCTCCTCTAATAGCATATTCCGGTGCCGTATAACCTCTGAAGAAAGATGATTTATATTAGGTACTGTAGTATCATTTGGTGCCTTCATGAGTCATTTATCAGATTTCACACTCTACATTTGTCTTATATGCACATGAAATCTTGAACGAATGTACTGAATGTGCCATCTAATTAATGACTTGTGAAAGGGCCTTATGGAATATCAAATTAGATGAAGGACTTACAAAGTTCCAGCAAATGTGGTACTAAGATAAGCTTGGTCTTCAGGGAAGAACCTAGCCAACCCGAAATCTCCAATCCTCGGTTGGAATTTGTCATCGAGAAGAATGTTACTTGCCTTGATATCTCTGTGGATAATTCTTAATGGGGAATCCTCGTGTAGATATTGTAACCCTCGAGCAATACCGACAATTATCTGGAACCTGGTGCTCCATTTCAAGAACTGACCACTCTTTCCTGTTTCCCGTCAAGAATAATTACAAGTAATACGTATACTCAAAGGTTTAATGATTTCTTTGCACCAGGTCTAAGTGTTAAATACATAAGAACTATATTTATGGGTGACGGAAACAACCAATATAGAGATCGATTGAATGCAAAGTAGTGAATATGTAATACCATAAATAATGAGGTCCAAGCTCCTGTTTTTCATGTATTCATACACAAGCAGCCGTTGAGGCCCATCAGAGCAGCATCCAATTAGACGAACCAAGTTCTTGTGTTGGACGCTTGTGATCAACTTTACCTCTGTAAGAAACTCTGATTCTCCTTGTTGGGATTTGTTAAGGCACAATTTCTTAGCAGCAATTAACTTCCCATCTCCTAGTCTCCCCTAAACAAAAAGATACAAAAGAGAATTAGAAATAATAGGAATCCACCGTATATGCCTTAAAATCCGAAGAAAATGTGTTCTCCGAAAAAAACCAAAAGTTTTGTTTTTACTTTTTCCAAGGGTGTTATAATTTCAACTTATATCTTTGCTCTTGCAGCCTGGCCACCTGCACTACTCTGGATTGATTGTTTTAGTAACCTTACGGGTTCAATGAAATTACATGTAGTAAGTTGTGGTTTGAATGGATGTCTCAAACTCGCACATTCAAGAAAAATAAAAAGTGCCACCAATATTGGTTCTGTGGATTCAGTAATCGTACCTGATACACAGGGCCAAATCCACCTACTCCAAGGAGATTAGCAGAATGAAAGTTCTTGGTTGCCTTCTTCAATGTCTTAAAGTCGAAGTAGGTTATTGTTCGAAGGTTCCCACTGAAAACATCTGTCGATGCTGCATATAAGAATACAGAATATTATGATTGAGGTCTTACTAAAATGTTGGTTAGTTAATTTTGAAATTATAGTACAACCTGCAGGTTGCCTTCTCACTACTGCTACCAATTTCTTAATATCTTCTGGTTTGATCTTTTTCCGAAAGACAAATAGAAGAACTAGCAATATTATGAGCGTGACTAGCCCTCCAAGGAAAAAGAACAACGCTGGAGACGGCATCTTAGAAGCAGAGGGTCCCGTTGTCATTGAGGATACAGAAGAAATCTCTGCACCCAAAAATATTTTTAACTGATTTTTAGTTGTTTGGTGTTTTTGAATTGAAAAGAAAAGGCATATACTTATTAGGAATAAATGACGGAGCAACGGGATTGAATCATTCCAGTGCATGGATCAGTGTGTGTAACGGAAGTCTCTTGATGCAACTTCATATATATCTTCATTTAAAGCATCCAATATGCAATCAAAAGGAAAATTAAAATAACACATTCAACTATCACAAATTCTGCTTAAGCGCTAAATGCGCTTAGAAGATGAAGAGTGTGGCAAGTCAAATTAATCTGACAGCTAAACTGACAAGACAAAATATGTTTTCCTGAAGCAGTGCAAAATATACAGTTTTTGTTTCGAATGTCATGTTCTGGTGATCTGATGCTGTTGGTGGGTTAGCTAGATAATTATGAAACTGTTTGTGGCATGATGAGCATGTGGTTTTGAATTGCTTGTAGCACAAGGTTTCATCAACGACAAGCTTGAGACAATATCCCTGCTGACATCTGAATAGCCATTGGGTTTAATGCGAGACCAATATTGATCATTTCCTCCATAATATCATAAATAAGTATAAAAAGGAAAAGAAAAAAAAAGACTGAATCTTTGATTAGTGTATTGAGCATGAACAATGATGTTTTACACTTCTCAGTCAAAATACGCATCTTCCAACTGTGATAAATCTACAACGCGACGAGTGTGGCCTCATATACGTTGAACATCTTGGAGAGCACATCCATACAACAGCAAATAAACATGGGTTTTACAATTCTAGCACAACAATTGATTAAGTTACATCAGATATAATGTAAGGGGTACTGAAGAACATTGTTTTTGCAGTGAAGCAATTGTTACGTACCTTGTAGTCTCCTGCCAGTCATTGTTTATTCTCCGCACGCCGAAGGTTGCTGCACATACAGCAATGCCACTACTGACTGCAATGTTGCTAGCACCTTAACAGCAACTACAACCATCCATTCTTCTCGTTCGATCTCTTTCCGTCTTCCTTGTTTGTTTCGTTTTCTTCTTCTTTTACTTGCGTTGTGGGGGAGAGAGATGAGACAAGGAGAGACATAGAATATAAAAGGGAAACATAAGAGTAATCGAAGGAATGGAATTTCGGACATTACAATATGTGGTTATTTGGTCACTTATGGGGACGAGAGGCTTGCCAAACGACAAGATCAATAATTTTAATAACATAATTATAAGGATTTTTTTATTGACACTCCACATTTTGTTGATTACACCCCACATAAAATTTAATATTAAATAACTCATATATCTTGATATCAAATGACTGTTGAAGCCCTAAATAGTACACTCCCTAAGTTCTTTTAACAGCAAAACCTAATAATAATTCAAGAACATGTTGAGATTTTTTTTGTTTTCAAAGAGTTCAAATTTGAAAACATTTTTTGTAAATTCCGATATCACTTGTTTAAAGAAAATTTTCATAAGCTGGGGATGTAATCGCTAAGGTTGCAAGGAACCATGAGATTTTAATATAGGGAACTTGAACGAAAAGCACCCGATACTGTTCACTTTAACGAAAAACCATATTTTTACACTAAAAAGTCAATCATGTTACTATTCACTTTACGCTTTATTTTGTCCTTATCATTAAAACTCAAAGTTTTCAAGCCTTTTTCATTAGTTTTCCTTTTAATATATTAATGTTGATACATGCATAATCATTATGAATCAGAAACTGATTCTATTAGGCAATTAATAATGTATGGAAGAGAGAGTTTCATTTCTCTTTTTTTTCTTTTTCTTTTTTTTTCTTTTTTTTATCAGTTGAAAGAAGAGACTTCAAGAAGAGAAAAGCTAGCTGAAGTTTGAAATCCCAAAGCAAAATAGGATAACAATGTAAGAGGTCAAGCAAGAACCAAACAAAAACAGGTAAATTATACAAATAGCAGTATACTAGAAGCGGCGTATTTTATTTCCTGGAATTCGACAAACAGAAGCAATTCTTTCTAAGTCTGGATAAATCTCCCAACAAGGCAGCAACCACCTTTATTTCCTTATGTGGGGTGTAAGGGTAGTGAAGGAAATTAAGTAGGATGTATTAAGATAATTTTTAATTTAAAAAATAAATATGGGGTGTTTTCAGTACATGGAGAATAATCAACAAAAATAGGGTGTTAAAATGCCATTCGAGTGTGGTAACTCTGGATTGGATGTTTATGAATACTTATTACGTTCACTTGTCTAGACACCCCCCCCCCCCAACCCCCAGTCCAGGTATTGCTCTATATCTTCAGAAGAAACGATATGAAGGTACTTACCACCCAACTAGTTAATCGAAGAGTATGGTTAGGAAGATCAAATTTTTCAAACCAAACTAGTGATACATCATTTGATTTGCAAATTTAGTTTAAAATTTTGGTTTCTCTTGCTTATAGCTCCGTATCGTAGCGCAAGAAGCACTTGTTTTTTATCATTCCGTATATAATTTCAATATTCACATATTAGTGAGCCCTAAAACACCACTGCATCAACTACAAAGCTACCAAAAATGCCCAAAGTCTTGGCAACATCCAAAGCTTTGTAGACACTAATTCTAGGTTTATAAAAAAACCAAAACATCAAAGGCATGAATTCTTTTTAAGTCATTAACAAGGGAACATATTAGTAAGCTGGAAAGCAAAGCGCCGACGCCAGTGCCAAAGAACACGTATCTGTTACCTCCCCCAGCAAACATATTAGTGAGCACTACAAAAATAGAAATGATAATTATTTCAATTCTCATTTTAAAGAAACGCGTCATAAATTTATTTCACCAAATATCTTATACTTATCGGTTATGAGTTATGAGTTATGACTCAAGACCTCTACTAAAAAGTGTTACTTTAATCAACATTTCCTCTCGCCTACACATAGAGAATAATTCGGTTGAGGATTCAAACTTGTGACGTCATTAATATTAGGAACAGAAGCCACTTAGTATTATGGTTTAGTGGTATTCCTCTTCACTTGTAAGTGAGAGGTCTTAGGTTCTATTATTACCAAAAGCGAATTTGAATCACATTATTGCTAGTCCATTGTGAGACTAAGCTCACTCCCTCCCCTTAGTGTAGATAATATCACTTGCTTGAAAAATAAAAAAAGATATTAAAAAAAAACATTAAGAAGAAAAGTATCACTAAATAAATAACTAGTTAGGAATAATAATTAATTCGAACTTCGATTTACATGGCATAAAACTACTGCCAATTGATAATTAACAACTTATGTGTATGACATTAACAGGTTTCGACAAAATCACATTTTCCAACCTGTTGGTATCACAAAGGTAATGACAGGATGCAAGGGAGGATGTATGTAAATATAATAATATATACACATAGTAATTTACACGAAAATCTGGATTCACATTTTTTATGGATACAAAACAGATGACAGTATCAAGTGTAAAAGAATTAATATATAACAATATTTTCATGATCCTCCTATGTGGACTGACATGGTGTTGATGGATGGTTATCATAGTGTGTATCAATAAGAAAATAATCCAAGTTTAATTTTTAATTAAAAGAATTAATCTGCAAAACAAATAAATACATGTAATGACAATGGTAAGACGGCGTTAACAATAAGAAGGGATTTTAACTCAAACTTCAAGTGAAATGATACTATGATAGGCGTGTTGCCATGTCACGCCGTGCGTCCCTCCCAAATCAAGGTTTATGAGCTCGGAAAATGTTTTCATCCTTCATAACGATTCTGCCATGTCGTTCCTTGACGGCTTGAACCCTGCCAACCGAGGATTTGTTTGCTCATGTTTCCTGGAGCACCAAAATAACAACTTTAGACGTCAACTCTTTAGAGAATAATTGCATTAAGAAACTACTTCTTGTTTGGGTTAAAACTGAACTTTAGGCCCAAAGGTGGAGTCGGCCCAACAGAAGGTCCGGATGAAACCTAGGGAGCAGGAAAAGGGCCACTTGCTTACCTACCCAAGGACCAAGTGGTGTAGACTGATCAGACTGCACAGCCCATAAAGTACTTTATGGTGGCATTACATGTAATAAAGCTGATGAGTTATCACCCTTAGACCGCATTCGGGCAAAGCTGTCGCTACAGGAGCCAAACCGAGTTGTCTATAAAAGGAGGAAGAGAAGACAGGATTATGGACACTCAAACAAACAAACAAAAGCACAAACTCTGCTCAAAAAGCCAGATTTGCCTTTCAAAACGAAGATGTAGTCAGCCCAAGCCTTCATCCCCCTCGGGATAATCTTTTCTCCTAAACTTTATAATAGCTCTGCTACCTTGTTCTAACTTGTTGTAGTATCGATTCACCCTTTTGTATTCTCCTTTCCCCTCTCCACATCTAAGCTTTCAGACCTTTGACAGAACCACAAAGACAGGGACCTGCAAGACGATCAGCCTTAATTGATAAGGTTTAATCTTGCCCGACCTGCTTTGCTCTGTCTTTGTCTTCTCTTTCTTTGAAGTCTAGCAATATGTTGTATATTTTTAGTTATATGCAAGTTGTTTCTAGCAAAATCACGATGACAAAGCTTTCTCAATACTTGGATCCGATTTAAATATATCTTCAATGCTTAAATCAGATCCAAGTCCTAAGCCCGCAGGCTATGAATCTGATTAGTTTAAAAGTCCTTGGCCTCAAGGCATAAAAAAGAACTTTATGTGGACTTAACCCATCCACGACAATCCTTGATAAACGAGAAGTCCGAAGTTACTTGGGGCGCAAGTAATCGACCTACCTTCTAGTTTTCTTTCTATTATATCATGATTATCATAGAACGCTTAAGCATGGGATGGACTCTGATGGGAAGCCTCAAGGCCTACACCTAAGGCCTCACAAAGGCATCCATTTGGATTCATCCCATTCAGCGATCTCAAGAGTCTAAGTAAAGAATGAACTCTGATGGGAAGCCTCAAGGCCTACACCTAAGGCCCCACAAAGGCACCCATTTGGGTTCGTTCTATTCCTTGGATTCGGGTAATCAGAAATATAATAGTTAGAAAACTCCTACAATCACGAGAATAAATATGATGCGTTCGAGCACTGGTTTAGTTATTGATGGGAAGCCTTAAGGCCTACAGTTAAGGCCCCACAAAGGCACCTATTATAACTAACACGGTTTCTTGGATACATACATATATACAATGAAAGAACGACAACCATTTTACATCTGCCATGCTAAAGATGGCAGTGGCACGCCTGAGCACCTAAATGTTAACCTTGATTGTGAGCCTCAAGGCCTATACCTAAGGCCCCACAAAGGCACCTCTCAAAGTTAACGCTGTCCTTCTCTTTCAGCCTTGCCCGACGAGACTTGCCCGACAACGCCCAGAAACGAAGCAGAAGCCCGACAGCAGCCCTCAACCGGCGCCAACCTCCAGGGGAGCTGTGTGCTCGTCGGCCAGGAAACATCCCCAACGAAAATTCCTGCCACGAACATAGTTTTGGCACGCCCGGTGGGATCTCTAATCAGAAGATAGAGAAACAGATATGCCAGAAGACTTGCAGACCACGTTATTTCAAATGCTGCAACGCTTGGAGAAAGCCTCCACGGGCTCTAGAAGTGATATTGATGTGGTTCCTCCCAAAGGAAAAAGACGTAAAAACAACCAGCCAGACGGGATGGACGTAATCAACCCTGCATTTCCCTTTTCGAAGGCCCCTATAAATATGCTCAATATGACATGGGCGGAGAAAGGAAAAGGGAAGATTACAAGGGAAGAAGAAGAAAGACTGGCCAAAAAACCTACAGAGAGAATAGACAAACTACCCGAGTATCCAAAGGCTGCCATAATCAAGAGGATGGTTATGTGCAGTAAGTGCCAGTGTGAGTGTGAGCTCGAGATTCCTTCGGCTGGAGTCCTCATTGATCACGAGTTAATCAGGAGGAAGGAAGAAGATGCAAGAAGAGAAGCTCGCGAGAAAAATAAGCAACCAACAAGGAAGGACACCTCCCGAAGTGTTTTTCAACGCTTAGGAGGTGATTCCCAACCCAAGGCTTTGTCAGAAGTGTTTCGAAACCATGAAGCTTCTGACGAGGCAGAAAAAATGGAGGCCACAATCCAAAGAGGTACAAATCATCCTCAGAATGGCCAGATGGGGAGGGAAGTCAAGAGAACTGATGGGATAGCTAATCCCGACAGAAAAGGGAATCCTGCCCACCTCAGGCGAAAATGGTATGTAGTTGGGAAGAACGGACAGCCTACCAAACCAATGGGAGCCTCTATGATCAGAAGGGTTCAAAGGCAGCACAAGGCCTACATGAATTCCTTAAAGACCCCCACTACCTCTGAAACCTCAAAAACTCAAAAGTTGGAAAGAGCAACATCTGGAGGTAGTAGCCAGCTCCGTTGGCGAAATAAGAAGGAGGTAGAGAAAGCCAACAGCAAAGCAGAGGGGGTGGGGGATCATGTGCCGCAGAACCAACATCCTGGGAAGTATAGGATCTTGAGAAGAGTCCAAGAAGATCTGATCATGGTACCAACTCCTGGATGGAAGCCGGAGCCTATTCGCATGGGAACTGTTGCGAAACCACTTTCTCTGCCATTGGTGGATCCCTTCGGTGAAGTTCCAAAACAAACGTTGTACGAGGGCATGGATCAACCACAACAGGAGGGGAAACCAGAACCTCTGCTTCCAGCCGATGCGATGGCCTGGTTAGATGAGTTCATGGACCAAATTGGGAGCAAGAAGGAGGATGTACTTGAGCCCAGTAATTTCCACATCAACATGGCGTATACATTATCCGCCACGTTTGGTGCCAGACCTGATCAGCCTGCTACTATGGAGGGTGATTACTTAACAACAGAGCCAATGATGGCACAAGTCAATGTGGATATAGCAGAAGAAGAAGACTCGGGCAAGGCTGAGCCCTCAGAAGCATCCAAAGGTGGTCCTCTAAGGATTTACACAGATGAGATGGTGTTCAGCCGCCCGAGTATTTCATTGGCCAACCATCTGAAGCCTATATATGTTTCAGCTCACCTAGAGGGTGTGCCCTTCAAAAGAATTTTGATTGATTGAGGAGCAGCTGTTAACGTGTTACCGGCCAAGCAGATGAGAAAGATGGGGAAAGGTACGGAAGATCTTGTTCCCACGGACCTTACGGTATCTAGCTTCTCAGGTGCTGTCACTAAGACTCACGGGATATTACCTTTGGAGGTGGACTTGGGATCCAAAAAGATAATGCTGGCATTCTTTGTGGTGGACTGCACCTCCACTTACGGAGCCTTGCTCGGAAGAGATTGGATCCATCAAAGTTTAGCTATACCTTCCACTCTTCATCAACAAGTGGCTGTATATCATGAGGCGGGTGTTGAAGGACCAGGCTTTTGGGAGATAGTAGAGGCCGAAACACGGCCGTTCCTCCCCTCAGCCAATGTTGCGGAAGCAAGTTTCTACAATCCCAACGTAGGAATCTTGAAATGTTCAGGAGCTGATAAGAACGGCCGCCCTACCAAGGTGACGGCCCAAAAGCTTTTGGAACAAGGAATGCTCCTTACTAAGGAGGAGTGGGATAGACCCTGTCTCATACCAAATTCCTTACACCATCAATAACTGAACAAAAGAAGAAAGATCAGGTCATGGCAGTCAGATCCCTGATTAAAAGACTGTTGGTATATGGGAAGGGAAGAAGACAAGAGAGGGAGCAGGAAGAGCAAGAATGGCAGGAAGAAGCTTCGACCAGCCAGCATGGAAATGAAGAGGAATCTTGCAGTGAAGAACTGGATAAGGCCATTCAAATGGCCGAGTGCATATATGACCTAGATGGGCCAGACGACTTGCCCGAGAGCCCAGAGTTAGTCGAATTTTTATGTACAGAACCTGATAAGCCATCACCCGAAGTTCAGGATCCTTTGGAAGTTATTGATCTAGGCACAAAGGAGGATCCAAGACCAATACAGATCAGTGGCTTATTAGGGGCCGAGGATCGGGCCAGGATTATTTGTCTTTTGCAAGAATTCAAAGACTGTTTTGCTTGGCATTATACCGAGATGCCAGGGTTAGATCCAACCTTGGTGGAACATAGAATGCCCATCAAGGAAGGATATAAACCGATCAAGCAAGCACCACGGAGGATGTCAAAGGAAATAGAAGAAAAGGTCAAAGAATAGATTGAAAGGCTAGTGAAAGCTGGCTTTATCAGACCGGCCAAATATGTGGAGTGGTTGGCCAACATCGTACCCGTTTTAAAAGCTGTAACAAAAGCAGTACGATGTTGTGTTGATTACAGAAATATTAATGGTGCTACACCAAAAGATGAGTACCCCATGCCTATGGTTGATTTATCCATAGATGCAGTAGCAAAGCATAAAGTTTTATCTTTTATGGATGGAAATGCCGGATATAACCAGATAAAGATGGCTCCAGATGACATTCATAAAACAGCTTTTAGGTGCCCTGGTCATGTGGGGGCATATGAGTATCTGGTCATGCCATTCGGGCTCAAGAATGCTGGCGCAACATATCAAAGGGCAATGAATGCCATTTTTCATGATCTAATTGGCCAGAGCATGGAGGTATATATCGACGACATCGTGGTGAAATCTAAAACAGAAGAACAGCATCTAGTAGATCTCAGGCAAGCATTGATAAGGATGCGGATCCACAAATTGAAGATGAATCCAAAGAAGTGCGCATTTGGAGTAAGAGCGGGCAACTTCTTAGGATTCTTGGTGCATCAGAGAGGTGTGGAAGTTGACAAGAACAAATCTCGGGCAATATTGGAGTCACCTCCACCCACCAACAAAGTGCAGCTTCAAAGGCTACTAGGCAAGATCAACTTCTTGAGGAGATTCATTGCCAATTTAGCGGGCAAAATCCAGCCGCTGACTCCTTTACTAAGATTGAAAGATAAAGAGAATTACGAGTGGGGGCCGACCCACCAACAGGCATTTGACAGCATCAAGGCCTACCTAACTTCTCCACCAGTGCTGGTACCACCTCAAAGGGGAAAGCCCTTGAAGCTGTATATTTCTGCTTCGGAAAAGTCAATTGAGAGTTTGCTAGCTCAAAATAATGAAGGTGGAAAGGAGCAGGCCGTATACTACCTCAGCAGAATTTTGACCGAGATGTGATAAAGTACATGTTGTCGAAGCCTATGCTAGCAGGAAGGATTTGGAAGTGGATTCTAGCACTGTCAGAATTCAGCTTTCAGTATGTACCTCAACGGGCAGTCAAAGGCCAGGCAATTGCTGATTTCTTGACCGAGCATCAGGAACCTCAAAGTGAGGTAATCAATATCCCAGGAAGTTTGGAGGTTACTAGCGTTTGGATCCCACCAAGAAGTGATGTTTCAGGCAAAGAAGATTGGATCCAGCAAGAGATAAGAAGAGTAACAGGCCTCTGGATTACTCCTTGGAAGCTGTATTTCGATGGATCCCACACTCAGAAGGCTACAGGGGCTGGGATTGTGATTATAAATCCTCAGGGGGTTTATCATTATTACTCATTCCTGCTCGATTACCAGGAGAATACTAATAATCGGGCAGAGTATGAGGCATTGATTATTGGTCTAGAAATCCTGTTGGATTTGGGGGCAGCAGAAGTAGAAGTCTTTGGTGATTCAGAGTTGGTAATAAACCAGCTAAATGGCGAGTTCAAGTGCAGACATATCACTATGGCGGGGTACTATATGGCAGCAACACAATTGTTAAGTTTATGGGAATCTGAGATATCGGTCAATCATATTCCTAGGGGATCTAACTTGGCAGCCAATGAAATAGCGCAACTAGCCTCAGGAGTGCCAGTACAGGAGAGAAAGTATGGAATAGATGTCAAGATTCAAACAAGAAACCTTCCTTCCATCTTAGATCGGGGATTTAGTTTGGATGTAATGGTTCTAGAAGCCAAGATGGAAGATTGGAGGGCACTCATCATTCATCATTTAAAGGATCCCTCTTCACCTACAAGTAAGAAGAATAGGCAGCAGGCAACCAAATATGTCTTATGGGCGAAGAACCTGCTAAGAAAAACCCCAGATGGATTACTGTTAAAATGCTTAGGTCAGGAAGAATCCATGAGAGTGATGGCCGAAGTACATGAGGGAATATGTGGAGCACATCAAGCAGGGACAAAGATGAGATGGCTACTCAGAAGGTACGGTTATTTCTGGCCCGACATGGAAAAAGACTGCAAGTCTTATGCCCGCGGTTGTGAAGAATGTCAGAGGCATGGACCTCTCCAACACGTGCCTTCAGTACCTTTAAATCCCGTGGTCAAGCCTTGGCCGTTCCGAGGATGGGCGATGGACTTCATCGGGCAAATTTATCCAGCTTCCAGTAAAGGGCATACTTTTATAATTATAGCAACGGATTACTTCACCAAGTGGGTGGAAGCATCAGCAGTAAAATCCATAACTTCCACCGTAGTCAAGAATTTTATCGAGACCAAGATCCTGCACAGATATGGGGTGCCCGAGACTATAGTGACAGACCGTGGGCCATCTTTTATTTCAAAAGAAGTGAGGAGTTTGCAAACAAGTACAAGATAAAGATGATCCAATCCAGTCCGTACTACCCTCAGTCAAATGGGCAGACCGAAGCTAGCAACAAGATCTTGGTCAACATTATTAAAAGAATGGTGATAGATAGTCCAGAAAAGTGGCATGAGATGTTGGGGAACAGGTTGTGGGCATACATGACTTCCAAAAGAGCGGGGACAGGCACGACTCCTTATGCCTTGACGTTCGGGCAAGATGCAGTGCTCCCCATGGAGATCAACGTTAGTTCTGTAAGAATTCAAAACCAATTTGGGTTACATAGTGCAGAATATATCGAAGCCATGTGTCAAGGTATTGAAGACCTGGATGCAGCCCGAATTGAAGCCTTGAACCAGATTCAATAAGGAAAGAGAGTTGTTGCCCGAGCTTATAACAAAAAGGTGAAGGTAAAGTCTTTCAAAGAGGGAGATTTAGTATGGAAAACAGTCCTCCCGCTGGGAGCTCAGCTTCGGGGTTTTGGAAAGTGGAGCCCGACATGGGAAGGTCCTTTCATTATTAGTCGAGTCTTGAATAAAGGAGGATACTACCTAGCGGACCTCGAAGGAAATGGGCAGAAACATCCCATTAATGTTAGATTCTTAAAGAAATATTGTCCTACATTATGGGATGTTAGGGATTGTTACATTGAAGAGGGGGCAGAGTGAAGCGAGCTTCGGGAATCTCATATGCAGTGTTTTGTGTTCATCAAACATTCAAAGAAGGCAGAAAGACAGAAATTGCTAAAATAGTATTTGTTTCATGTCGACAAATTGATGAAATTTACAGAGTTCCAATCCTATGTATTACATTTGATTCTCTCTGAGTATGGTGGTGTCTTCAGCTGGTTGCCCGACGTCTTCATGGATGGAACCCAATCGGGTGATCGGGTTGTGCCGCCAACATGGGCCTGGTAAAGGATCCTCCGACGAGGCTGTCACCATATGTGATGGTGAAGCCCAACTTATCACCGCAACTTGCGGGAAGGCAAACCACCAGGAGGAAGCCACCTGACCAGGGGTGTTGGAGATAGAGGGGCGGTCGACCAAGGGTGTTGGAGATAGCAATCATCAGGTGAAACCTCATTTTCTCGCGAAATGGGAGTTTTAGGAAACTCCACTCAAAACCTAAGGAACCTATTTCTCAGTTGCTAAGAGGAAACAAGAACGCTCAAAAGGGATGGAAGTTGAAGGCCAAAGCCAAAGGGAAGTTGGTAGTTTGATTGGAGAAGTCCTGAGCTAAATTTTATAGGGCTCAAGGGGCAGTTCAAGGGTCGTGAGAAGAGCAAGGGGCACCGGAAGCACCAATTCCCAAAGACGGATATGCATGCATGCAGGTATTCAATCAATGTCGACGCTTGGGATTCCAACCTTCACATTAATTGAAGGGGGCACTTTTTAGGTTAAAACTGAACTTTAGGCCCAAAGGTGGAGTCGGCCCAACAGAAGGTCCGGATGAAACCTAGGGAGCAGGAAAATGGCCACTTGCTTACCTACCCAAGGACCAAGTGGTGTAGACTGATCAAACTGCACATCCCATAAAGTACTTTATGGTGGCATTACATGTAATAAAGCTGATAAGTCATCACCTTTAGACCGCATTCGGGCAAAGCTGTCGCTACAGGAGCCAAACCGAGTTGTCTATAAAAGGAGGAAGAGAAGACAGGATTATGGACATTCAAACAAACAAACAAAAGCACAAACTCTGCTCAAAAAGCCAGATTTGCCTTTCAAAACGAAGCTGTAGTCAGCCCAAGCCTTCATCCCCCTCGGGATAATCTTTTCTCCTAAACTTTATAATAGCTCTGCTACCTTGTTCTAATTTGTTGTAGTATCGATGCACCCTTTTGTATTCTCCTTTCCCCTCTCCACATCTAAGCTTTCAGACCTTTGACAGAACCACAAAGACAGGGACCTGCAAGACGATCAGCCTTAATTGATAAGGTTTAATCTTGCCCGACCTGCTTTGCTCTGTCTTTGTCTTCTCTTTCTTTAAAGTCTAGCAATATGTTGTATATTTTTAGTTATATGCAAGTTGTTTCTAGCAAAATCACGATGACAAAGCTTTCTCAATACTTGGATCCGATTTAAATATATCTTCAATGCTTAAATCAGATCCAAGTCCTAAGCCCGCAGGCTATGAATCTGATTAGTTTAAAAGTCCTTGGCCTCAAGGCATAGAAAAGAACTTTATGTGGACTTAACCCATCCACGACAATCCTTGATAAACGAGAAGTCCGAAGTTACTTGGGGCGCAAGTAATCGACCTACCTTCTAGTTTTCTTTCTATTATATCATGATTATCATAGAACGCTTAAGCATGGGATGGACTCTGATGGGAAGCCTCAAGGCCTACACCTAAGGCCTCACAAAGGCATCCATTTGGATTCATCCCATTCAGCGATCTCAAGAGTCTAAGTAAAGAATGAACTCTGATGGGAAGCCTCAAGGCCTACACCTAAGGCCCCACAAAGGCACCCATTTGGGTTCGTTCTATTCCTTGGATTCGGGTAATCAGAAATATAATAGTTAGAAAACTCCTACAATCACGAGAATAAATATGATGCGTTCGAGCACTGGTTTAGTTATTGATGGGAAGCCTCAAGGCCTACAGTTAAGGCCCCACAAAGGCACCTATTATAACTAACACGGTTTCTTGGATACATACATATATACAATGAAAGAACGACAACCATTTTACATCTGCCATGCTAAAGATGGCAATGGCACGCCTGAGCACCTAAATGTTAACCTTGATTGTGAGCCTCAAGGCCTATACCTAAGGCCCCACAAAGGCACCTCTCAAAGTTAACGCTGTCCTTCTCTTTTAGCCTTGCCCGAAGAGCCTTGCCCGACGAGACTTGCCCGACAACGCCCAGAAATGAAGCAGAAGCCCGACAGCAGCCCTCAACCGGCGCCAACCTCCAGGGGAGCTGTGTGCTCGTCGGCCAGGAAACATCCCCAACGGAAATTCCTGCCACGAACACTTCTCACGTTAACAATTCCCCTCAAGTCAGTGCATAGATATCACACATGCCAAACTTGATGATTGAGTCATCAAACTTCCTACTACACACGGCATGAGTAAGAACATCTGCCAATTGCTCTTCAGAGTTCACAAATGGTATTGACACAATCTTCTTCTCAAGTTTCTCTTTAATAAAATGCCTATCAACCTCCACATACTTCGTCCTATCATGTTCCACTGAATTGTTTGCCATATTCCCTTGCAGACTTGTTATCACAATATAGTTTCATAGTCTCCTTCGGTTTGAACCCAAGTCCCCAAAGAACCTTCTGTAACCACAAAATCTCACATATTCCTTGTGCCAAAGCTTCAGCAGACAATCGCGATACCACTTTCTGTTTCTTGCTACACCATGTGACTAAATTCCCTCCAACAAAAGTGAAACAATTAGATGTAGAACGCATGTCGATTACATCACCTGTCTAATCCACATCAGTAAATCCTTCAATTCTTAGATGTCCATGTCTTCCATACAAAATCCCTTTACCAGGTGCAGACTTCAAATATGCTAAAATACGCATGACAGCAACCATGTGATCTACACTTGGTGAGTGCATAAATTAACTCACAACACTTACCGCATAAAGCAATATCAGGATGAGTATGAGCCAAATAAATCAGCCTCCCTACAAGTCTTTGACATCTCCCTTTATCAACCGGTTTCTGATCCGAATACATGCCTAAATGATGCTTTTCCACAATAGGAGTATCCACAGGCTTACACCCCAGCATACCTGTTTCCTTTAACAAATCCAAAACATATTTACACTGAGACAAGAAAATACCTTTAGTTGAACGGGCAACTTCAACCCTAAGGAAATACTTCAAATCACCCAAGTTCTTCATCTCAAATTCTGCCGTAAGATTCTCTTGCAATTTCACAACTTCGTCGAAGTCATCTCCAGTGATAATCATGTCATCTACATAGATAATCAGAGCAATTACTTTATTCAATTTCTGCTTCACAAATAACATGTGATCGGAATGGCTTTGATGATATCCATTCCTCTTCATGACTTGAGTGAACCTATCAAACCATTCACGAGGTGGCTGTTTGAGCCCATACAGTGATTTCCGCAATCTATATAGTCCTGTTTTTCCCACCGGCATCATACCCAGAAGGAAAATCCATGTATACTTCTTCCTATAGATTTCCATAAAGGAAAACATTTTTCACATCAAACTGTTTTAGTGGCTAGTCCATATTTGCAGCTAAAGAAATAAGAACACGTATCATTTTGGCTATGGGGGAAAATATTTCTTGATAATCCACACCATACGTCTAAGTATATCCTTTCGCCACTAATCTTGCTTTGTATATATCAATCTATTTGTTAGCTTTGTATTTAATTATGAACACCCAACGACATCCAACAAGCTTATTCCCATTGGGCAACTTCATTACCTCTCAGGTCTTATTTTTCTACAATGCTAACATCTTCTCATCCATCGCTTTCACCCACTTTGGATCTTTCGAGGCTTCATCCACTCAGGTAGGGATTTCAATGGACTCCATATTATTCACCAAGGCTTAATGTTCAAGTGCAAGATTCATGCATGATACATAGTTAGCTATTGGATACTTCACTTTCCCTTCTAGAGAAAACCTGTTAAGAGGCACACCTCGATTTTGTCTTGGTGGAAACTTATACGTACTTACAATATTATTTGGATTAGTTGCATAATCATCTACAATACTTACCTTAGGTATATTCAGACAAGATGTATTGGACAGCACTGTAGATCTAGAGAGAGGGTAATACATTGCTAAGCTCGGTATTGGATTTGGTTGTAACAAACTGTTCATGACTGTTCTCAGCATGAATCTGCTGAACCAAACTACCACTGTCAGTGGTTTCTTGCTGTTGTTAGGCATCACTGCTTTCGGCAGCAACGTGTTGAAACTCCCATATTCTATTCTCGGCAGAAACTTGCTGGAACTCTTCCATGATGCTCTTGGCAGCAACTCTATTGACTCCCCCTGCATCCACAACTCCCCCTATATCCAAACAATAAAGATCACCCATAATATTACTCTCTCACTGGTGATCTGAAGTCGAGTCGAGTGGAGCATAAAAATATTTAGATTTTGAAAATATAACATCAATAGCACATACATATGGCAAGTGTCATGATGATAACACTTATACCTTTTCTGATGAGTGGAAAAACCAACAAATACACACCTAAGTGCACACAGACCAAGTTTAATTCGATGAATCGTTTGAATATGAACATACGCTACACACCCAAACACTCGAGTAGTGAGAGTATTCATGTCGACACTACCGGAGCATGTTGGTTGAGTACTTGAAGAGGTGTCTGAAAACCAACAACTCGGGATGGCATACGGTTGATTACATAAACTGCATAAGTGACTACTTCAGGCCAAAAACACTCAGGAACGGAAGCACCAATGAGCAAGGCACGAATAGTTTCAAGAATATGGCAATTTTTCCTCTCTGTCATACCATTTTGTTGTGGAGTGTGAGGACACGTTGTTTCATGAATAGTTCCTTGAGTACGAAGAAATTCAGACACCTCAAAATTAATATATTCACCTCTATTATCAAAGCAAAAAACTTTAATAACTGATGAATAATGGGTCTGAATCATTTGAGAAAAAAACCGAACCACCATACTAACATCACTCTTATTTTTCAACACATACGACCAGGTCATACAAGTGCAATCATCAACGAACGTAACAAACCATTTAATTCCAAAAGAAATACTAACAGGGAATGGTCCCCAGACATCAGAATGCACGAGATCAAACGGAAACAATCTTGTATTCATACTTGGAGGAAATGAAGCACGATGCCTTTTAGCAAGAATACATACTTCACACTGTAAGTATAATTCATTTATTTCACAAAATAAACTAGGCAACACAGGTGGCCCAACTGGCGATGCATTAACCAAACTTCTTGCAAATTAATAACACGAGACGCTCGAAAAGCATTAGCTCTTCCATGAATGACGTCATCTATATAATACAGTCCCTCTCTCTTAGTGCCACGCCTAATTATCTCCTTAGTCTGAATATCTTGAAGTAGACAAAAGGACAGATGCATTAGTACAACACAATTCAACTGCTCAGTAACTTATGGTATAGATAATAGATTATGAGATAAGGACGGAACAAATAAACAGTGATGCAACAAAGAAAAGATGTGAGACACAATGTTTCCACTCCAACAACCGGAGCATTAGTATCATTGGTAGTAGCTATGCACTTTCTATAAGATGTTATCATATATTGAAACAAAGTCTTATCGTAAGTCATATGACCAGTTGCACCAAAGTCGAGAATCCAACATGTATGAGGATCAGTATTGAAGGCTAAGAGAACACGTCCACAATACATGCATTAGACGATGATTCACTAGTACAAGTCAATAGAGACTGGCTCGGATCACTAGAGAGCAGCTCGGCTTCCTTAGTACTTCTCGGTGTAGCAGCAGCCAAGGATGCACGTCCTCTGCTTGTTCCATTATTTGCACGCTCTTTTGCTCACAAGCGTTTCCGGAAACCATTCAAGTACTCCATGCTTCGCAAAACATGTATCCTCAGTGTGGCAGGTTTGACCACAAACAGTACACTTCAAATCATCTTTATTTTCTTTAGTAAAGGGACGAGAATTTATAGATGAATTTGAAGACCCATTGGAACAAAAACCCGCAGATGGCTAAGAAACCATAGCCACCGTAGGTACCCCTCCTTGGCTGATTGCGTTACTCTCACCCATCATGGTGGCATGGCGTTCTGCCTCACACATAACCACATAGAACACCTCTTCAACAGATGGTAAAGGTTGAGTTCATAGAACATCACTACGAACCTTATCAAAGATATCATCTAGACCTACTAGAAAAGCATAAACCCGATCCAGTTGAATCTTTTCTCGAAGTGTCTTCAAATTATGAGCACACTTCATCTTAATTGGCCTGCGTTGATCTAACTCCTGCCACACGTCAGCGTAGTAAAGACTAATGGGACGTCCGTCCTAACGAAGTCGGAATGACTTAACCTTCAGTTCATAAATATAGGAGATGTTAGAGCCATCGTAATATGTTCGAGCAACCGTTTCCTATACTTCTTTGGTCGTGCAAATATGAATGAAAAATCCCATGATAGTAGGATCCATAGAATTAATCAACCACCATTTCACAATTGCATTCCCCCGTCTCCCACATCTTATACTCAGCACTGCCTTCATTCGGTTCCTTGATACTTTCTGTCACGAACCTCTTCTTACCGCATCCAGTGATATGCATCTCCAACACTTTGGACCAAAGGGGATAGTTTGATCCATTGGGTTTGACAGCACTCGGCATAGCAGAAGCATCATTCTGAATTACCACAAAGTTAAGGACAGATTGACTAGTTGAACCAGTGATTCCACCCCCAAGTTTCTGTTTTGAGCCTCCCTTATTGTTGTTCACCATTGTTGTATTGCAGCAAACTCACGGTAGCACAGCAGCACACTCACGACAACACAGCACGAACAGCTAACACAGTTCTTGCAAACACAACAGCGACACGATGAAAAAGTTTACAGTTAAGGTTACGGCAAACCAAGCTCGAATGCCAAATAGAATTATATGGCTGAATTACTTCACATTATTCACAAGATTAATAATATATATACACGATCCTTGTTTCACAAGGAAACATAAAAGGACACAAAATATATCCTTCCTAATAAAGGACACCTAAAATATTTACATAAACTTTACATCTTTAATTAAGACTCACGTTAACAGTAAATACATATGAAGAATCGATACCTTGTTCTGAACAATGACTAAAATATCGATAATATCGGCGAAATATCGCTAATATTATCGTTTTTCAGAGAGATCGATAGTTTCCCTCGTATCCCTCTAATTATCGTCAAAATATCGCAATATTATCGATAATATCGCGATATATTCGATATTATCGAAACAGTCGTCGTGGCTCCGTCGTCGGAAAGGCAACCGAGGCTGCGTCATCGCAGCTGCCCAGATCTCTCTCTGCAATCCAGGCTCAGACCCAAGATCTGAGCCTCAACGACGCCGATTCTGCCACCGTTGTCAAAGTCACGGCGAAAGAGGTCGCGGAACGGATCGCAGTTGTAAATCCAGAACCCGTGGTCTGTCCCAACGGTGAAGCAGGCGTGGTCTTGGTTGAAGCAGATGTGGAACAGAGACGGAGGCAAGCGCGGCACCGGCGGGGCAGGTTCCGGGGGGAGGAAGAGAATGGGTGGTTGTTGTAGAGGTTGAGGTTGGGGTTTGGGGGTGATTGGGGGTCGTGGTGGTCGTCGCTGAAGTCAACGACAGAGGTGGGGTTGTTGTCGGTGGGATCGGTGAGGAAGGCGGAGGCGGAGATGAAAGAGTGCGAAGAGAGAGAGAGAGAGAGAGAGAGAGAGAGAGAGTGTGTGTGTGTGTGTGAGTGAGTGAGAGCAGAGATGTGAGAGTGCGAAGAATATGTGGTGGTTGTGCAAGTTGAGGACTCAAAAAATTAGGTAATGTGAGATAGCAGATGAGGTTGACGTTTTGGATGGTTTAAAAATTGAAAACCATGGACTCTGAGATGGTTTTAATCATGAAAACCACCCAAGGTGGATGGGTGATGGGAAAGAGCAAGGTGAGGTGGACAGTTTATAAAGTGGAATATATATATATATATATATATATATATATATATATTGTGTGTGTGTGTGTGTGTATCTTATATAAATTATAAATTATTGTTTTTTATCACAATTTTACATAATTTAAGAGCATCTTCAATATAAATTTTAAATAAAACCCCCACAACCATATAATTCTTAAATAAAAAAAATAAAGAGTAATAAGTCACTCATATATCTTACCATGCAATGTATAAAGTATAAAATATTGTACTAATTCATTATATATAAATGATTATGGTGTGTTTAAACTTCTTTTATTAATTACTACATATTTTCTACATTCACAATGATTGCCAGCTCGCTATATAATATAAAAATTTCCAAGTTTTTCTTACAATTTCCGTGGTTTTTATTCAATTTTTATCGATATCGATAATATCCCGATATTTCCATCGAAATTTCTGTATTTTTTAACTACCGATATTTCCGATATCATCGATATTTTATACCTGGTTCTGAACTGCCTTTTTATTGTGAATTTCATGACTCTTGGAAGACGATGGATAAAACGTTTCCCCATATGAGATGGGCATATTCTGGATGATCAACAAAAGGATTTCTATTGTGTTGATAAAACTTGTATACTCTTTCATTTCTCAACTTCTCTTCTCTTGAAGGTGGATCAGTATCATTCCACTTTAAAAATGTAGAAAGCAGTCCCATCTCACCGGTTGTCGCTGCATGCGCCCAAAATGTTCACGCTATCAAGATCCATGCTCAAAACAGTTATGAATTCTTGATTATATACTACAATATATGCATGCAAGTACGAACTAACAAAACCAAATATATATTGAATTCCTGCCCCACGTTTAGCCGCAAGGGCTCTTAATTCTCATATAAAATGGATTGTGTTTACATGGCTACAGAGATGCAACACTAAAATGATTTGATCTCAAACTAGTCAAAGATTATTTTTTTCCAATTATACTTACAAATTTTTGGAATCTGAAAGGCGGAGAGCTGGGCCAATGTACATCAGTGTCCTTGAAACATCTCCTCTATGCTTGAAGAAATAAATCAAGTTACAGCTCAAAAATCAAAGGTTCAGTCTTCAATGCCAAGCTAGAACTAGAAGCCTAGAACCTCAGTCAAACACTCATTTTGATCAAGGAGACAACGGATCCATACCTCAAACGGAACTACATCATTTGGCAATTCTCGTATCAATACGAACTCCGAATATCAAAAACAATCTTACACAATTGATGGACAATAACAGAAGTAAGAGTAATGTAACAAGATATATATTTTATATGAGAGTATCATAATACTATAATCCTTGCTACCCTGAATAGACTTCCTCTTAATGTAACCAGATATATTTATATGACGGTCCCAGAATACTAGAATCCTTGCAACCATTGATAAGCCTCCTTTCAAGCGTAAACTCCTAATTGAGGGTACCAGAATACTATAATCCTTGCTACCATGAATATGCCTCCTCTCAACCCTTAACTGCTAAGGCATGCATGTCTATAACATCCAAATTTAAGACTTGTGTGGCACATGTTGCGCAGTATTATAGATTAATACCCTGTTTGGTACCAGTACCACTGCTACCACTGCTTTTGGTATTTTCAGAATTTTCTTCTACTTGTGAAAGGACCTGCATAACTTCAACAAACCCAAATATGTGGGTTTTACTTTTGATTCTGCTTCCTAAGTTTCATCCTGCAATATTATTATTTGTGTTTTTCTAAATCTCTTATGGTTTTAACAACTTTAATTAGATTAAAGTTTATGATTTATATTTAAGTGCTAGGATAGGAACATGATAAGAGTTATGATGTGCCAAAATATAGCTAAAATACCTGTTTAGGTGATGCCCATATTTCCTAGTCAGTTTCCGTGTCCAAAACGTCTTTGTTTGCTGGCTTCAAATATTTAGCTGAGTTACCAGTGCATTCTCCATAGTATTTGTTCCCCCTGGTTGAATTGACTGTAGGAAACTGCAACTATTTTACACCAAAATACAGGAGCTCTGATTTTCACATACATACAGGCGGTGGCCCATCTTATCTGCTGGTTGTGTATATCTGTCAAAGACGCACCGTCTTTTAACATTTAACATTTAACCCATAAGAACGAGGCCATAGAACCTCCCCTAGAAAACAGATGCATTAACATTTAATTTCTTCCAAACAGAAAAATGGAAAATAGACTTGGAGATTGATATATTTTGCAGAGCAAAAAATAAGCAACTGTAGTATAATAAGGATCACGCGTAGAAAGAAAAGCAACTTGAAAGAAGGCTATAAACATGTAAATTTCGTTGCATGCAAATGATGCATCACAAAGCTTCACGTGGCATATGACTCATCACAAATGGACAAGTCATCAATGACATGTGGTACAAATCAAGCAAATGAAGCTCAAAAGCATTCCTAAAATTCAACAAAGGTGAAGAAATATCCTTAAAATCGGCAAGGGGTCCAAATTGCCCTTAATACCGGAAAGAAAGCTAAAGTATCTTCACAAAACAAGCAAGAATTGAAGATTGCTCACAAAATAGGCAAGAAAACCCTATAATTCGGCCAAGCAAGGGAAAGTGGTTGAAACAAAACACAAATCAAATCCAAATCCACCCAAAGGCATGGCTTTGGAAGTCTATAAATACAAGGTCCCAGGACAAACAAAGGGTCAACAATTTCTACATTCAAAGGTCGAAATTCTCACATTTAGAATAACCACTGCCAAATCTTTGAAGACTAATACGCTGCCAAAGCTCTCTTCAAAGAAAGCACAACCAAAGCTGAAGCTTTCTTTCGATCAAAGCCGAAGCACTCCCTTGAAAAATTAATAAGCACTCGTGCTGATTCCTTCAAGACTTTGTTGCAAGCTTAAAACTTGTAACGATGTTTGATTCAAGATCAACTTGTCAAAACCCTTGAATCAACATCACATTTGCCGCATGTCATACACAAACCTTGAGGTGAAGACCATCCATGCATTGTTTCAAGCTCCAAACTTGAAGCAAATCGTTCAATCGTTCGTTCGAGATCAAGTCATCGCGACCCTTGGATCAACAATCTACACATCTACATCAAATTTGAAGACTGAATCAGAGGAAAATTGTAAACAAAGATTGTAATCTTACAAATTCATCAATATAAATCTACTTTGTACACGTGTTCTCATTTCATTCGTTACAAAATTTTCGTGTTTACAAATTTGGCACACCCAATGGGACATCTCTGCCTCTTATCTTTGTCTTCAAATCTGCAAGAAGCATAAATGGCATTAAGAAAGGATCAAGTTGTTCCCTCAACTAACGTGAAGAACAAGAACATCCTTGCGACAAGTGGTGGCACTTTGGGTGTCACAACCCGAAGCAAGGCAAAAGCTCTTTCTACCGTGCCTTCCACTCTGCCAAAGGAGTAAGAGCACCCGAGGCACAAGCCCGGGATCACCCTGGTCTCGTTAAGAGCGCCGACGGAAGAAAGCCTGAGAAGGCACTCCGAGTCGTTGACTTTTGATGTCTACTCAAGCAGTAGCTCGTATCCCGTAGCCATGCAAGAGATGACTATTGGTGCGACTTCAATCGAAGAGCAGCTAGCACAAATGAGTGAAGCAATCGCAAGGCTGACAAAGACCGTGGAAGAAAATGACTTACAGATTGCTACACACGTCAATCGTCTAAAGGTGCAGCATGACGAGAAAGCTGACCCAAAGGTTGATCCACCAAAAAAAGAAACCGACAAAGAAGATGAGCCTCTGGTGGAGAAAGCCAAAGAGAAGCTGGAGGTGAACCGAGCTACCATGCTCATGGGATCTCTCTCTATCGAACAACTGCAAGAGATTATCACAAGCACCATTAAGGCGCAATACGAAGGGAGCTTACATGATTCAATGTTGTACTCAAAGCCATACTCTAAAAGGATTGACTCCTTGAGGATGCCAAGGGGTTATTAGCCGCCCAAATTCATGCAATTGGATGGAAAGGGCAATCCTAAGCAACATATTGCTCATTTCATTGAAACTTGCAACAATGTTGGGACGAAGGGAGACTACCTTGTCAAACAACTCGTGCGGTCGCTAAAAGGTAACGTCTTTGACTGGAACACCGACCTCGAGCATGAGTCCATCAATAGCTGGGATCAGCTTGAAAGGGAATTCCTCAATCGCTTATACAACACCCGCCGCACCGTAAGCATGCTAGAGCTGACAAGTATGAAACAGTGGAAAGATGAACCTGTCGTTAACTACATCAATAAATGGCATTCATTAAGACTATATTACAAAGATCGGCTTTCTAAAACCTCCATGATTGAGATGTGCATTTAAGGCATGCACAGGGGGCTACATTACATCCTTCATGGCATAAAACCAAGAACTTTTGAAGAATTGGCAACTCGATCCCATGAAATGGAGTTGAGTATTGCCAATCATGGGAAGAAAAAGCCGATCACCGACTTCAAAAAGGATAAGGTGTTCGCTCTAAAGATAGGACAAGACTGGGAAAAGCCCGCCAATGAAGCTTTTGTCATCTATACTACCCCTACCAAGACCTCAACCGCACCCCGTTAAGATTTCCTCTAAAAGCAAAACAAATGAGATGAAATGTAAGCCTTCTTACACCCAAGATAGGTACAAAAACACCTTGAGGGAACTGGAGTAGAAGACGTACCCTTTTCTTGACTCTGACGTGGCTGTAATGCTAGACGACTTGCTGGAAAAGAAAGTAATTGAGTTACTTGAATGCAAGCACCTGAAGAGATGAATTGCGTTAACGATCCTAGGTGCTGCAAGTATCATCGTATCGTGAGTCATCATGTTGGCAAGTGTTTCATCCTTAAAGAGTTCATCATGAAGCTAGTACAACAAGGGCAAATTGAACTCGACCTAGAAAATACAACCGCAACACACACTACCACGATTGTGTTTGGATCCTTTGATCTCGTGCCTCTTCAAGTGACACTTGACCACTCCCGTCCATGTTCAAGTTACACGGCACCTTTTGCACAACCATCGCTTGGGGCAAGCAACCAAAATGCACCTACTGACGATGAAGAATGGTGGACATTGGTGACCTATAAAAAGACAAGGAAGCCATGACCACAAGCCACACGGCCAAAGGTGGAACAAGGGAGAAAGCACCACCGCCTTAACAATAGGAAGCCCAAAATGAGCGTGAGAATTGCTAAGCCAACGTACGTAAAGGAACTTATGGAGCAAGAGCCGCATATCCTCGTCTCCTTGCACGAGTACTTCCTAAAGAACTTTTTCCAACAATGCATTACCGCTACTTGTCACATGGTTAAAGTGGAGATAGAGGAACCCTCAAAAGGCAAAGTTATTGCCATCGAGGAAGAAAAGACCCTCATGCTCAAAGAAAGCTTGCTGGCACACTTTAGCATCAAGGAAGCATTGCTATTACCCAAGGAGATGTGAAAAGCGCTAGTAGCGGTCTTGGCAAGTCCCGACGACCACGAAGTGCAAGTAAGCAAGGACGAATGCTTGAAACTTCGGCCACATGAGTATGCCACGTGTTGTGCCGTCCATCATGCAATCAACTTCACTGACGAAGATTTGCTGCTGGGATCAAAGCCTCACAATCGTCCTCTCTTCATCTCTGGGATTGTAAGGAGCACAAAGTCAACCGCATGCTACATTGGATAGTGGATCGGCCGTAAACATCATGCCAAAGTCAACAATGACCATAATCGGCATCAAGGTGGATGAACTATCCCGGAGCTGCCACCTAATCCAGGGTTTTAACCAATGAGGACAATGAGCGATGGGCATAATCCGAGTAGAGATAACCATTGGCGAACTCAAATCAAGCATGCTATTCCACGTGATTGATGTAAGAACTTCCTACAGCTTACTCTTAAGAATGCCTTGGATCCACAAGAATGGAGTGGTGTCATCCACCCTTCATCAATGATTGAAGTTCTATCGAGAATGAGTAAAGGTGATACAAGGCGACACCAAGCCCTTCACTGAAGTCGAATCACACTTTGCGGACGCCAAGTTCTACATGGATGAAGACATGGTGCCCGAAGCTCTTCCAAAAGAAATCAAATCCACAGGCAAAGCCGTACCTAAGAAACAAGAGTGGCAAGTCGTGCCCAAGAAACAAGAAGAGGAAACAGTGCCATCTTCAAGCAAAAACAACGATGAGCCTGCTAAGCCCGCAACAACCAAAGGAAGTGTGACGCCCTCAAAAAGATCAAACACACCCCGTCTTTTGATACATCCCCGTGTCGAGAAGAAAGAATGGGTAATCCCCATTCGAAGCTGAAACAAGCAAAGCTGACATACAATTGCACAAGGACGATGTAAAGCTGCTCAAGACAAATGCATTTATACCTCTAATACAACTAAGCGATGCTAAAATTTCAAAACCACCACAAGGTTTCGTAAAACCCCTGCCAAAGGGGGTGAAACCAAGCACTCTTCCAACTAAGAGAATCAAATAAGGTTTCGACCCAAACACCTACAAACTCATGTCAAAGGCTAGGTACAATTTCGCCTCCTCTTCAAACACCGTCAACGACAAAGAACGTGACCTCACCGAAACTCAAAAGAATTTGAAGGAGCATGATTAAGGAGTTGACAACAACAAAGTTTGACTTGGCTTCACACTAAATACACCCGTGCAGATTTCAAGCAAAGCAAAAAATGTTAGCGCTCAACACATCAACGTGAGCGTTGAACAAAATCAAGAAGAGCCTAAACCCGCCCCTCAAACATCAGTCTTTAATAGGCTGAATCGTTCAAAACCCAGAATTTTGGCACTTGATCGTATTGGTGGTGAAGATCAAACTTCCATCTTTAAGCAACTTAACACACCAGCACCCCAAAGCTCTGTTTTTGAAAGGTTGTCAAAACCTAAGAAACAAAGCAACACAGCTTTCCTCCACGACTGTTGACCTTGGAAAGACTTGAAGAAAACAAGCAGCCTTCTAGAAAGAGGAAGACAACGCCAAAATGAGAAATGCTCGACAGTCTAGCAGCAAATGACAACATTTGATGCTCGATTCTTTCAAGGATGAAGCGCTAAGCAACCTTGGAAGTTGACACAAAAGGACAACTGGCCCAAGAGGACGGCACTGAACAGGAGGTCCAAGACATCTTCCACATCACAATCCAAGAAGACAAAAAAATGAAATCCCCGAGGAAAACGGCACTACCACTCCATCACAACTCGAGGATGAGGGGACAAGCCATGGTTAATGATCTCAAGAAGCTCAACTTAGGCATAAGCAAGGAACTTAAACCTATTTTCGTAAGTGTACTACTAAGTGTGGACGAGATCAAGGAGCACTACCAACTGGAAATGCCCGACCTTGACCCTACCATCGTCGTGCATCGTCTTGCAGTCAAGCCTAGAACGTGACTGATAAAGCAAAGTTAAACCCGAGCTCATCCCATAAATTGAGGCCGAGATTGACAAGCTAATCGAAGCAGGCTTCATTCGAGAAGTGCAATACCCTATATGGATCTCCAACATCGTCATTATCCTTAAGAAATTTGAACAAATACGTGTTTGCGTAGATTTTTACGACCTCAACAATGCTTGCCCGAAGGATGACTTTCCCATGCCAATCATCGAAATCATGGTGGACGCAACCACTGGCCATGAGGCACTATCATTCATGGACAGCTCCTATGGGTACAATCAAATCCGAATGGCTCCCGAAAATGAGGAACTAATAGCCTTACGCACTCCAAAAGGTATCTAATGCTACAAGATAATGCCCTTTGGCTTGAAGAACGATGGGGCTACATATCAACACGTAATCCAAAAGAGCTTCAATGATATGCTACACAAAAACATAGTTGTCAAGACTAAAAAGAGATCCGATCACTTGAAGGATTTACTAATGGTGTTCAACAAACTACGGCACTACAACCTCAAAATGAACCCGTTGATGTGTGCATTTGGCGT
The DNA here is from genome assembly GCF_042453785.1 of Malus domestica. Lineage (NCBI taxonomy): Eukaryota > Viridiplantae > Streptophyta > Magnoliopsida > Rosales > Rosaceae > Malus > Malus domestica. Next base: position 23,810,924 of record NC_091673.1, read on the forward strand.
CACTTCTGGGAAGTTCTTCGACTTTATTGTCAAGCACCGTGGCATTGAAGTAGACCAATCGAAGATCAAGGTCATCCAAAGCATACCCGAACCAAGGAACATACACAAGCTGAAAAGTCTACAAGGGCGGCTAGCCTTCATCAAACGCTTCATCTCTAACATCGTTGGACGCTGTCAACCTTTCAATCAACTCATGAAGAATGACACTCCGTTCATATGGGATGACGCATGTCGCAATACCTTTAAGAGCATAAAAAAGTACCTGGCAAGCCCACCTATCTTAGGAGCTCATGTGCCTAGAAAGCCGCTCATCTCATCCTATACATTGCCGCACAAAAGGGTTTCATTTGAGCATTCTTGGCACAAAAAATGAAGACCAAAAGGAAAAAGCACTCTACTACCTAAGTAGAACTCTCACTGGTGTCGAGTTCAACTACTCACCAATCGAGAAGATGTGTCTTGCCATAATCTTCACTGTCCAAAAGCTAAGACACTACATGCATGCTTACATCATCCACTTGGTTACTAAAGATGACCCAGTCAAGTACGTTATGTCCAAACCCATTTTGATAGGGCGACTAGGTAAATGGGCATTGCTTCTCAACAATATGAGATCATCTACGTCCTAGCTAAAGTCGTCAAGGGATAAGCCCTAGCATATTTTCTTGCTGACCATCCAATCCCAACCGATTGGAAAATCTCAGACGACTAGCTTGACGAAGAGGTGTTCTACATCGACATCTTCCCGACATGGACAATGTTTTTCGACAGACAGATCCGCATGAATGGACGGAGCAGAGGCAGGAGTAGTATTCATGTCGCCACAAAGATAAGTACTACCCTATTCCTTTCGACTAAGCGAGCTATACTCCAACAACGTCGCTAAGTACCAAACACTGATCATTAGGCTCCAAATGGCGATCGACATGGAAATCACAACACTAGAAGTGTATGGCGACTCCAAGCTCATAATCAATCAACACTTGACTGAATATAAAGTGAGGAAAGATGATCTCGTCCCATACTTTCGGATAGTAACTCAATTTCTACAAAAGTTCGAGGTCATGACACTAGAATATGTGCCAAGAAAAGAAAATCACATGGTGGATTAGCCTTAAGTATGATGCTGGGAGAAGACGAAGTTGTGGACATGCCAATTTTTCAAAGATGGGTGATCCCGCTCGTCATTAAAATACTACTGTATGATACAAACGTCATCTCAGTACTTCTAGTCGACACTAAATAGTGGAGACAGCCACTGATTAACTACTTTGAACATGGAAAGCTTCCAGACGATCCTAGACACTGCTCTGAAATACATCGACGAGCACCTCGTTTCCTTTACTACACAGAAACACTATACCGATGCTCTTTCGAAGAAGTACTTCTGACATGTCTAGGTAAGGAATAAGCCAATCAAGCCATGGAAGAAGCATACTCAGGCGTATGCGGGGTGCATCAGTCTGGACCAAAGCTACATTTCCAGCTCAAAAGAATGGGTTACTACTGGCCAAACATAGTGAAAGATCGCCTGGAGTATACCAAAAGGTGCCAAACCTGCCAATTCCACACCAACTTCATACATTAACCACCTGAGCCATTACACCCTACAGTTGCTTCATGGTCGTTTGATGCATGGTGATTGGACGACATAAGATCAATCACACCAAAGTCATTTGCAGGAAAAGCTTACATCCTAGCTGCAACAGATTACTTCTCCAAGTCGACTGAAGCCATACCTCTAAGAGAAGTCAAGAAGGAAACTGTTGTCCATTTCATCAAAGAGCATATCATCCATCGATATGGTGTGCCTCGCTACATCATCATCGACAATAGAAAACAGTTCTCCAACTGACTCATGGAGGAGCTCTGCAAGAAATACAAATTCAAGCAGCACAAGTCTTCCATGTATCATGCTCCAGCCAACGGTCTTGCGTAAGCATTCAACAAAATGATGTGCAACATCCTAATAATCGGCCGAACAAAGAAAAACTGGCACGAAAGAATAAGCGAAGCAATTTGGGCATATAGGACGACACATATAACTCCTACCCAAGCTACGCCTTATTCTCTCGTATATGGCGTGGAAGCTATTCTGCAGCTCGAAAGTCAAATCCCCTCACTAAAGATGGCTATATAGGAAGGCTTGACTAAATAGGAAAATGCAAAGCTACGACTTCAAGAGTTGGAAGCACTCGATGAAATGAGGCTCGAAGCTCAACAACACTTGGAATGTTACCAAGCACGGCTATCAAAGGCATTCAACAAGAAAGTCAGCCCAATGTCTTTCCAAACTGGAGATCTTGTCTTGCCATTACGAATGCCCATCATCACAACTCATAAAACGAACAAGCAAGTTCACATCAAAGTGGGATGGACCTTACGTAATACAAGAGGTCTACACCAACAGCGCTTACTTAATCATGGTGAAAGACGGATTAAAGATCGGCCCCATCAACGACAAGTTCTTAAAGCGCTGCTACCCCTAAACTAAACACTCAATGTTCCTCGCCTGCATAAGCCTAAACTACACACAGCACAATGTTCCTCACCTACATGAGCCTAATCTGCACACGGCACAATGCTCCTTATTCACACAAGCTTAAAAGGCAACACTCAATGCTTCTTGTTTGCACGAGCTTAAAAGGCAACACTCAATGCTCCTCACCTGCATGAGCCTAAACTGCACACGGCACAATGCTTCTTGTTCGCACAAGCTTAAAAGGCGACACTCAACGCTTCTGGCCCACAAGAGCATAAACTGTGTACAGCAAAATCATCATCAAAACCGTCAAAACCATCAAAAACTAATCCATCATTCCTTTGAACTACGTCATGACTTGATCTTTCCTCAACCAAGGGTACATAAGCAACTTGAAACTTCAAAACTTCAAGTATAGTCACATCACCAACAAAAAAAAATGCAAATACTTTGAAGAATAAGGAGCAAATTCAAAATGTGAATACTTCATTTCTTTAAAGGAAGAAGTCGGCTCCAAAGCCTTATTACAAAAAAAAAGGCTTAAAGTACAAAAAACGAACGACACTACTTGAAAGCTATGTCCCTAAAACTACGATGACGATCTTCAAGCAAGCTTTCCAAAGTCTTCAAAGTCTCCACATCGGTGGGAGACAAGATAGGCAACTCCAAAGCTATGCCTTTATCTTGCTCTAGTCGTGAAATCTCCTCTTGATGCTGAGAAAGTGTAGCTTCTTGCTCCGAGAAAACACCCTGAAGTCGTGATGCTTCGACTTCCAACTATTCTCGTTCTCGCACCAACGCTTCTAAACACGCCTGGACAAAAGCCAAAGAAGTCCATGTGGCTTGATAACCTTCCGAAACGGCTTGCTGCAAAGACCGAACCTGGGCAATTGATAAGTCTATTACCGCAAGTTGCTGAGCTTTAACCTCTAGATTCAATTTCTTCAAGGAAATAGCATACAAAGAAGAATACTCAATTGAGGTAGCCATAAGCTTGGCAATCTTGACTCTCAAAAGTGAGGAATCAACGTTAAGGTTGTCAATTGTAGAAACAAGCTTCAACAAGTCTTCCTTGAGCAATGCAAGGTCCTCCAAATGGCACTTTGAAATCTTCTTTTTAATATGGCTCTTGAAGACAATTTTCACTCATGATCAAGACATCTTCAAGCCACTCCCAGTAAAACTCAACAAAGACAACTTCTCCAATAATCGACAAGGTATTATTCCAAGTCATAGCTTTGCTATGGATGCGATCGCCAAGAAGCTCAAAGGAAGCCGGTGGATTGTCACGAACATGGTGCAAAGGATTCAAGATAAGAATCCTCGATGTACATGCCTTTTTCTTCGTATTTAGTTGACCAAAATTTGTCACTGCCCAAGATACTTCAGAAGACCACGACTTGACATGCATTAAGTTATCTTTCCCAAAAACAACAATCACCTTAGGGCCAATCAAACGGCGCACAAAGCTTCAACGTCATTCCCCTATCTTGCGAATCGTTTTCCTTTGCAAGAATGGTGATGGTATTACTCTTAAAGCACTTGAAAAATACCATTGCTACAACAAAACAAACAAGGCAACATAAGCATAAGAGTGGGGCGACAAGAAGAAAAAAAAATTGCTTCACTAAAGCAAACGACATGCGAGACAAACCTTGTGAGCGTTGAATGATGACGATGACAAAGAAACAACAACAAAAAGAAATCAATCACAAAAGTTTGAGCAGCATAGCAAAGAAGGCAACTACAAGATGATCCTTCAAAGCACGCTATAGTAGCAAAGAAAACCAAAATGCTACGTAATCACACTACGCAACCCCACAGTGATTACACAAACAGTTTCTTGCACTGCACAACAACATCACCACTGAAGGAAAACTGTGACCAAAAGGCACTACATAGCGTAACCCCGCTACAGTCTTTTGCACAGCACCACGCGATAAAAAGTGATGCACTGCAATAAGCTTCAAGCAACTATAACTCACGGCAGTAAGCAGAGTCAATGTGCACGACAAGAATGTGTTGTGACAAGAACACACACCCAATTGTCCTATAAATAAGGGTCAATTGCTTCCTAATGCTATAAAGAGAATACATACCAAATAAAAAAAGGAAAATCAAAAGAAGGAAGCACATTCCAGCTACAAGAATGAAGCAAATTCCAAGCAAAAAAAGGGCGAGCTGATTTCGGCACAAAGAAAAGAAAAAAAAATGCTATTTTTGCAACAAAATCAGCAAAGAGAAGAAAATGAAACAAAGAAATAAGGAAAAAGCTTTTAAATTTCTAAAACATCAAAGGAAAGTACCTTTCCTTGCCAAAATACAAAAGGGAATCCCTCCAAGGCAAGGACAAGTCTTCAAGTTTCCCAAACCAAGAGGGAAAACACCCCCTTGGCTGAAAAAATGGAAAGGAAAAGGGGAAAAAAAAATACAAATCCTACTTATCCAAGAACAAGCATTAAATCTTTCCAAAACCTTGAAAGAATCACTAAAGCTTTCCAACATCTTGAAGGAAATCACCCTCATTACCAAAATTGAAGGAGATTCCTACCTAAGGGAGGAAAAGCATTTTTTCCCATACCCACAAGGAAAAAATTCAAGTCCCAAAATACACCAAATGTATTTTGTCAAAAATTATGGAAAATCAATACACACAATAAGTATGTGCTGATTTATCCATTTTCGAATTTTCTTTCAAGATCAAGTCATTTCGGCCCTTGAAAAAATTCATCATTTCAATTTAAGAAATACACCTCAACGGCCCTTGAATGAATGTTTTCGTTCAAGAAATGCTCCTCTACGGCCCTTGAAAAAGCAAACTAATTCAAGATCGAGTCTCGAAGACCCTTGAGTTAGAACATTCGCATTGCAGGACTTCAAAACACGTTTCCTTCACGTGACAAGCACATGCCTAAACGCGGTTTGAAGTGGGGGCATTTGTAGACATGTAAATTTTGTTGCATGCAAATGATGCATCACAAAGCTCCAAGTGATATATGATTCATCACAAATGGAAAGGTCATCAATGACATGTGGCACAAATCAAGCAAATGCAGCTCAAAAGCATTCCTAAAATTCGGCAAAGGGGAAGAAATATCCTTAAAATCAACAAGGGGTCCAAATTGCCCTCAAAACAAAAAAGAAAAAAGCATCGTCACAAAATAGGCAAGAAAGCCCTATAATTCGGCCAAGCAAGGGAAAGTGCCTAAAAGAAGTCATAAATCAAAGCCAAATCTACCCAAAGACATGGCTTTGGAAGTCTATAAATATAAGGTCCCGGGACAAACAAAGGGTCGACAATTTCTACATTCAAAGGCCAAAATTCTCACATTGAGAAGAACCACTGACAAATCTTTGAAGACTAATACGCTGCCAAAGCTCTCTTCAAAGAATGCACAACCAAAGCCGAAGCTTTCTTTCGACCAAAGTCGAAGCACTCCCTTGAAGAATTAACAAGCACTCGTGCTAATTCCTTCAAGACTTTGTTGCAAGCTCAAAACTTGTAACGATGTTCGATTCAAGATCAAGGCATCAAGACCCTTGAATCAATGAAATCCCACATCAACATCACCTTTGCCATAGCTCATACATAAATTTTGAGGTGAAGACTATCCATGCATTGTTTCAAGCTCAAAACTTGAAGCAAATCGTTCAATCGTTCGTCCGAGATAAAGTCACCGCAACCCTTGGATCAACAACCTACGCATCTACATTCAATTTGAAGACTGAATCAGAGGAAAATTGTAAACAAAGATTGTAACCCTACAAATTCATCAATACAAATCTACTTTGTACACGTGTTCTCATTTCATTCGTTACAGAATTTTCATGTTTACAAAGGTTGCCAAAGAGAAACACTGCAAAACGTACAATAACTTCATTTCATTTGAACATGTCAATATGTCCACCTATACAGAAGATGTAACCAGTATCTAGATCGAGATTTTGAGCCAAAAATTGTGCTACTTAAACTTCATTCAGTTAGAGTAGTCAATGTCACATATATAAGTCGTTATACCTTCACTAATGTTCTTTATTTGATGTTGAAACATTTAAAACAATAAATATCTGAAGTTTCTAAGTATATCTGTCTTAGAAACACGAAGATCATGGAAGAGCGAACTACCAAATGTGGAGCTGAAGAAAAACTATTACCCTAACCACAAACCATTAGAATGCAAGAAACTAACATCAAAGTCATACAGTTGTAGAAAGTCTAGTTGATTAACTCACTATTCCATCTTTCAGGTTTTCTAGCTAACTTGGGTACAACCCTCAAGGAGTAAATTTCAACTATGCATAAAAATGTCCATAGGTGAATTGTTAAAAGATGCAGGGTAAGTTTGATAGTACAAAAAACAATGCAGGAATCATTATTTAGCACATACATTCCTAATGAAGCTTCTGAGTTATCAACATATGAAGCATCAAGAATCTTGAGAGCATTCCACGCCTATTTCCATAGAAATTGACAATCTAGAATCATAATAAATTTATTAAAATGTAGCAGTACGGCAAAAGCGTGCGTGTGATTCAAGATATGACAATTGTAAACCACATAACAAGCTTCGTAGCCATGTAAGTTCGCAACATGTCCCCATCAAAACGAGTAATTGACCTTTGATTGAATAAAGCCAGTAGCTTTAACAGCTTCTGTAAATTTTGCAAACCATTGACACTTTGGATATGTGAAAACCACGCCAGCGGAAGATCACTTACACAAAAGGTGTTAACAGCTAGATATTACTGGCTTACCATGAGAAAAGACGTTTTGGATTGCACCCAAACTTGAGAGAAATGCCAAAGGTACGCATCCATGAACTATGAACATGCATATGAACTTAGCACTTTAATTGGGGCATGGCCTTTCATGCAATTGGTCATTGATCTTGTCATTCCATTAAAGAAAGCTCAAGGAACAAAGAGTATATAATAGTGGCAACATACTATTTCTCCCACAGGATAGGCATAACCTCTGTCTAGAATCACAAGGCGGCGGTCAAGTTCTTCGTTTAGAAGAACATCATCTGTCGTTTCAAAATTTCCTACACCATACTCACAATCTAGAATCAGCCAAGTGGAAGCTTTGAACTTTGACCCTGAGTACGATTACTTCTATCTCGGACCAGTGTGCTAAGTCAAGTACGCTCAACGACACCATGTGTCTAAGCAGGTCCGAAGAAGACATCCTAACTAGGAAATCCTCAAAATGTGTTTTATTCCAAAAGAACTTTGATATCCAAAAATATGCCTTAGCCAAGTCAGCTAAATGTAGTCTGATTGGAAACACTCAGGTCCAATGCATAGGGTCTGGCCAAAGGATTCCAAAGGTGTTTCCGACCCATTTGCAGGCAACGAATTCTTTAATGAACTTTCATTTAAGATTCACAAGGACGAACACATAATTCAGAATAGGAAGGAAACCCCTTTCTTGGCGACACAGTGCGAGAATAAAAATCCTCATTCTGAGGGCAAGGTTAACAAACAAATAAACAACATATTAATTAAAGAGAAAATGACATATCCATTGAAATGCCGGAGGCCATTCCCAACAAATTTCTTTCCTTTCTAATCCTTAATTTGACAAATGCACTATGGCAAGTTCAGAGTAAAAGATTTTTATAGGCTTAGTACCCAGTGTCAGAGTAAGGTGATATTTTGATTATTGCAGTGAAAATCTTTACAAGTACCAAGTTTGAGAGGTGATGTTTCTCCGAATCAATGTTACCTAAGGGCTTTGCCCCGGCCCTACAAGCTTGCTCGTGTTTCACTTTGTTACTCATTACTCCGAAGCTAGATTACTTTGAAAAAATTAGTCGAATTAAAGTTTCATTTTGCCATTAAGAAGTAAATGATTAAAAGTTTCAAGTGCTTTATTCTAACAGGATCAATGACTTGAATAAAGTGGAATTTAATACAAAGGTGTAAACACATGTTTATTTCCAAAGTCCCATGAATAGGGAAAAAAGAGTAGAATTCTTAGGGGGAGACAATGCCCTTACCCCTGGCACAAAAAAATTCCTAAGGGTGCTACTTTTTACCAAGCAGTGGTGCTTGTTATCCAGCTCGTTCGGACTTACCTTGAGAGAACACCAAGAGGGATCTAATAAAGAAGGACCTTCTCAAGAATTTCAACACTATACTCAAGTTGAACCCATATGCGAAAATTGTGAGGAGTATATTGTTTTTGGTTATGGAGCAAAGTGTGGAAGCCTTAAGGGTAGAAAGGTCTATTATTGAAATGTTACATTTCATCCCTGTTTCACTTAATATTTTTTGACAAAGGTAAACAAGGATGTGGCAAGTTGACACACCCCGACCCTAGGAGGTCAGAGCATGCTAGCAGTCACCGTGAGGTGACATAACCATAAAGGGTAAGTGATGTGAAAAAGTGAATAAATTAAAATTAAACTAGAACTAATTTAAATTAAACAGTGAAAGAGTGTGCAGTCGTGGGAAAAACCCACTACAATTATTCAGAGCATAATAGATAGTAAGACTACAATGAAGTAGTCAACGTAGCTAAAGTATACTTATTACACAACAGTGGATAAATTCATACTTCTAAATAGAGATAATGTCAAAACTGTCGAAGGTTCCTTGAACGCCACAAAGAGTACAGCTGTCCTGGAGGGGCGAAAAACAAAGTTGAGTGGGTCAGCAATACAACGTTTGTAAGAAAACCTTTATTTTTGAACATACTAATCCCTGACTGTAAAACAAGTATAGTTTCCTTAAAATATACTACGTAAGTATGTAAAGAACAGTATAACAACAATATAACTAGAAATATGCCAACTCATGATATATCAAATGCCGCAGTAATACAATCATGTGATAATCAAGTATAATTAAGTCTTCATCCATCTAAGCTGACAAACGAGTTCGTACAAATAAATTTTGACACAAACATGACTGGGTGTAATCAATACGCTCTAGTACTACGATCACGTGAAAGCTAGTGCAGAAGCACGGTCACATATGAGTCGCAGTTGCTTAATGCAATATGAATGATAGGACTAACACCTAACTTGGATCCAAAGCGAGCAAACGGTGCGGATGTAAACATACACTTAAGGATTGGCCCTGGCCCTGGCCCTGGGGCGAGCACTAACACCAGGGTGCAACAAGATGAGCATGTACAAGTATGTATGAATGTCATAACAATAATATCTCAACCATATAGCAGCATTTATCACATTTAATATCACAATAACGATACGACAATATAAGCGTAAAAATGAAGTAAATACGCATTTATGGAAACTATAATTATGTATAGGTATAAAAAAAATTGCCCACTCACAAATACGTCATCAGATCGTAGCCCCCAAGCCTTGCCTGACCCCTCAAGTCCTTGAGATACATTTCTCCTATATTTGAAATAATTATATTTAAATTAATTAAACACATACACAGAAACTTAAATAAAACCATCATAGTTTGCTCAAACCTAAGGTTTAAATATATGAAATCGATCTACTCGATGTCACGAACCTACACAAATTTTTAGAATAATTTTTGGACGCCGGATGTGCCTGCCACGCTCAGGCAAACCTGACGGAGGTCTAATGGCCGTTAGGAATATTTAGTGGAATATTATGTTAAATCCTTAACAGAAGTTAACAACGTTACCTAACACCGTTAGAATATTCCATAAGGGTTGATGGAATATTTCATCGCCTTCTTCAGTGGTCCTCACCTGTCGCCGCCGTCTGGTTCGCCGGTTTCTGGGAAATTTTCAAACCTTCATATCTTCTTCATTTCTCAACCATTTTTTACAAAATTTATATGGAAATGAAGCTTATGAAGAGTAGAATCGCGTTATACCTTTTTGGAGTCCAAAAAGTGGACGGAGATGGCCTGACAAGCCTCGAAAGGTACGGTTAAAACTCAACTCTTCGAAACCTCGTGTTTTTTACATCAACTCCTCACCAAAACTAGTCTAGGAGTCTTAGGGAGTTGTAAGAGAGCTTCCCCGTACTTCAAAACTTCTCGACTCGGCCTGAAAATGTTGAACTCAAACTCACTGAGTTCGGACCTTCCGAGTTGGTGAGTCAAACCTTAACCAAATCATGATTTGGTTGCATGGCTATGCTCATGGTGGTGAAGGGAACACAATGGGGTATTTTCAAGTCGTGTTTATGAAGTTTAATCGTCGAGTTTGCTTGTTGCAGAGAGAATGAGAGTTCGGGGAGAGAGAGTGTAGAGAGAGTTCTAAGTTTCTTATTGGTGACTAGTGTGAGTGTGAAGCTCACTAATTGGTTATGTAAAGGAAGGAAGAATCTAATTGGGTGGTGAGGAAAGAAACCAGGAAAAGGAATAGAGGAGGGTGATTTGTGAAAAGTGATTGGTTGATTGTGTGAGGTAGATGGAACACGGATCCCCTTTTTGTGGGATTGAATGACTATCAGAGTTTGTACAACCCTTAATGTATAAAGTCAGATTGCTTTAAATGTTTCAAACACTGTAAATCCATACGCGTGTGTACAAAATACCCGTTATTAATGTACTTTAACGAAGCGTAACTTTAACGTTGCAAGTCTGATTCGAGTCTAACTCGCGCTCACGAGTTCATAGTGACGAGTACAATTTAATTACGATAGCGATAATAATAATTTAAGAACAATTAAACATGTCCACGTCACTTGCCAACAAGGGCAAAAAGTCACTTCACATACTCGGAGAGAAATTACATAGAAAATTAGGAACGGGTCGTCACACAAGTTCCTTGGCTACGTATCCTAATCATGTAAGGCTCAAAGTGGAGGTTGGGTATGAAAATTGAGGGACGGAATAAACAAAGGGGATCCATGTTGAAACTCAAAAGAAGGGACTTGGAAAAATAAAGTCAAGTCTAAGGTATTTAAAGAAGAGCTGCTGAGTAATCTCATCGTCAAATTTAGAAAGCCTCACTTAGAGATTTGCGTGTATGAAAGTCGAAGCTACTCGGAGATGCAAAGAGCCATCTCTTGTTATTTCATGCACAAGCAACATGAAGTCCCTCATCATTACTATCTATGTGCCACAATTCTCAAGGTTGCACGTCTGAATTTGGAATGTCAAAAGTGACGTGGGTTACAAAGTCGAGATGCCATGTCTTAGAAAAGTTTGAAACAGCACATATTCTGATTTACTCCGAAAGACATGGTCTTTGGATAACTATCAATTCTCAAGAAAAACAAGTCATTTTTAGATACATAGTTATGGACAATTGTGAGACCATGATTTTTCAGGGTCAGAATAAGGCAGATCAGAATACGAATACTTCGAATGTCTGGTCATGAACTCAACAACTTCACCAGCAGAGTTGCTCAGACGGAGCATCGACGCCACCATCATCTTGTTTCAAAGCATTCGACGAAGTCCGACGACTTTGCTGAGATTGACCATGTTTGTTCCGCAAGACACGGGAACCTAATCCAAGAAGGAATCAACAGGTTTCTATGTTCTTGGAGTCCTTATGTTCTTGGAGTCCTTACAATCTAAGAATTGGTATGCTCCGCAAGTAATCATGCTCCTAAGAGGAAGTCGTATCTACTTCCTTGATATCATCTCGGATCCCTTCGGTTTAATATGGATTTCATATCCTAAAAGGTTTCTATCTTAGCTAGTATGAATACACCCTTCTAAGGTTGATCTTTGGTAACACAATTATTACTCACTTATACACTTGTTTACAGCTCGAGTCTTATAATATTGCTTACTAACTTGACTATCAAAGAGTCTTTGGCCCGCGCATACTACCGGTTATTTGTTCTTTTACAGGTAAATAGATTTATACATCTTCCACCATATATGGCGGTGCGTGAATTTGATTTCAACAGTCACCAATGGGAAGCACCGGAGAAAGAAAAATATAACATATCCAAAATTGGAGCAACTTCCGACGACTCTAAATTTTGCCTATACAACGTCCACTACATCCCAATATTGAAGATGCTTTAAGAGTACTATTTTCTTTAGAACTATTTTCGTGACGATTCAGATGGATACACTTAAGAACACAATGTTATCAGACTCTACTAACCAAGAAAATCTTTTGCCATGGGAAAAATTCAATGAAATCCTAGACAAATATAATAATAATGATCAATATATAAATGATTATGTTGTGATAACAAAGTACAATAAAGATAAGGACTGCTTCAAGTTTTTGTCCTCATATGTGCAACACAAATGGCTCACACTTTCACTAGAACTACTTCAACTTTAGGTTCCTACGGATTATTGCGAATCGATTTATTATTTGATGCAAAATAAGAATTTTGTTTTTTTAGAGCACTTCTTAAGAAGGTAGTAATTGGGTAGCAAAATTAGATTTGTTACGACACGTAAGAAAACGCATTTGAAACGAAGGTAGCAATCCAATTAATAAATTAAAGAATTAACAACTAGCCTTGTATATTTCTAATGCCAGTTGCTACTTTTCAAGTTAGCAAATTGATCTGCAATATATTTTAATAAGAAAATATTGTTTATAAAGAGTTGGAAATTAAAATATGGGCTCTAGAACATTTTAACCTGAAAAAGAATTGAAGAGTTAATTGAAGTGTGAGTGGAAGAGACAAAACTGTAAAACAGTATAAAAGTGTCAATGCGTTAGCAAATGATACATTTAAAAGAAATTTTTGCTATGCCTTCATATAAAAGTTAATTAGTCAAAACAACTCCAACGATGAAGATTATTTAAAAATGCGCGCCCTACAAACCACAAGAACTTTAAGGGCTCGTGTAACATTTGTGATAAAAAGAAGCTTGCTATATATTCAGATCAAAAAGCAAAAACAAAAGAAACTAGCAAGACTCCCGTATCACAAAAAGTGCACGTGTCATTTCGTTAACCCTGATTGTCTGGAATATCTATCCCTCTGCTCGTGTGTCTAGTCTAATGTCTTCCAGCGTTTCACACCTCCATCCCTTCTACTAATATAAAATAGAACACGAAAATTACAATTTCACACCAAAAAAAATAAAAATAAATATTTTGGAAGGTAGTGGACTGGCTTACCTTCAGTTCTCTCTACTTTCTAAGTTTTGGCGCCTTCCGAGTAACTTTATAAAAAAAATAAAAAAATAAAAAAACAAAAAAACCTGAAAAAAGCTATCAAATGGGCGGTGTAGTAGTGGGGGTGGGAATAGTAGTACGCTCCGTCCGTATTGCCGGTCGCGAGAGAGAAGAAACCCAGGCCAGCCACCTGGCCACAAGCTTGAGCTGTCGTTGTTGTTGTTGTTCCTGTTGGCTCTCATTGCCCCCCGTCGCTCTGTTCGAACCACCACAGCTCCATGATCTCCTCTTCCCATCAATCCCTCCGGGCCCTCCTCCTGCCGCGGGCCCCGCACTCACCTGCTGCCCATTACTATTCTCATTCTGCTGCGCCCGCTGACGTGTCAAGCCCTCGCTCATTATCATTTCCGACCGTAGATACAGAAGATCCGACGGCAGTACGTCGCTCCATCTCTGCTGGAGCCCACCGGGACCAGACCCCGACCCGGTAGGGGACACGATGATCCGGTGCTCCAACCTCGTCCTGTCTTGGCCCAACAGGAGTCCATCTTTTCTGGGTCGGTCGAAGCATCCGACGGTGGCCGGCTCGCTTTTCATTCGGATTGCTGTCCAGCTGTCCAGCGACCTCCGAAACGACCACGTTTGGGCTTGATGATGCCCCGGTCTGTGTTCTCCGGCGAACGAGTGCCGCCCCGAAATCCGACGAAAAACCGGGTCGTTCTCGATCTCCAAAACGACATCGCTATTCTTCGGATGCAAGAGCTTTGCGGCGTCCTCGACTAAGAGGACGTCTTCGGGGTCGACCCGGTACCGGCAGAGGGGGCAGGTGGAGTGGGCGTCGAGCCACGTATCGACGCACTCGACGTGGAACGCGTGTTTGCATTTTGGCAGGAGACGGAGGACCTCGGTTTGGTCGAACCGGGTCAGGCAGACCGCGCACTCGAGCCCGTCCTTGTTGCCGCGAAGGGACCTGAAGCGGAACACTGGTAGGGACTCGACGACGGAGCGGTCAATGCCGGAGTTTTTACGTGGGGCGGGTCCGGTGGGTCCGGAATTGGAGTTAGAGCCGACGATAACTAGAGCACCGCGCTTGCAGTGCTTGGCGTAGAGGAGAATAAGGAAGACGACTGAGAAGACGGTGGTAAGAACGGCGACGATTATGGCTATGCTCGGCCGGAGAGAGGAGGATCTGGTGGGGCCCGCGTTGTTGGGTTGAGGAGGATGTGGCGGTGAGGGAGATAGGTTGACAGAGCTGGCAATGTCGCCAAAGCCGGGGGTGGAGAGATGGGAATCTGCTGCTGCTGCGTGTGGGTGCGCGCGAGTGGTTTTGATGAGAAAAGAGAGGAGGAGGGTGGGGAGGAGGAGGAGGAAGAAGGTGGCGGGGGTGGTGGGCTTGAGAAAAAGAAAGAGGAGGCCCATTTTTCTGTATTTTTTTCTTTTCTTTTGTGTATGAGGCGGGAGTGGCACCAGGAGGCGGAGGGAGGGAAGAATCTTGGCGGCGTGAGGGCGAGAGAGTTTGTAGTTTGTAGTTTTGTAGGCGCAAAGGGAGGAGGGGCTTCTTTCTTGAGGTTCTTGCCCAAACATACAAACAAAATTAAACCAGACAATTGCATCTGTCGGTATCTATATCTCCATCATTTCCAAGTAAAACTATATCATCATTAATGCATTTATTTCATTTTCCTCTCATTAGATAATGCTAGAGATATTAAAATTTGAGTAATACTAAGGATATTCAATTTATAGACTAAATTTTATATATTAAATGACATGGAAGTTGATGATTAGATTATTACTTAATCGTTGATAAACGTGCTCACTTTTTATTAACAACACCTCATTTGATTTGCTAATTTAGTATACAAATGTAATCTCCTTAGCATTACTCTTGAAATTTCAAGAGTAATGCTATAGAGATTAAATTTGTATACTAAATTTTGTAAAATAAATAACATGGAAGTTAATGATTAATTTATTACTTAAACTTTGATAAACATGCTCATTCCCTAATAGTGACACATCATTTTTTTTTTAAAAACGATATTATTTACACTAAAAGGAGATGATGAGTTTAGCCTCACAATTGGCTAGCAATAATGTGATTCAAATTCGCCTTTGGCGGGAATCAAACCTAAAAACTCTCACTTATAAGTGAATAGGAATACCACTAGACCGTAATACTACAAATTTAGTTTGCAAACTCTACAAATTTAGTCTTTCTAACATTACTCAAATTTTACATCAAATTTGTAAACTAAATAATATGTCACCAATAATGTCACATCCCGACCCGGGGTGGACCACTTCCCGGCCCCGCTTCACCACCATAGCTCGATATTGTCCGCTTTGGGCTTACCATTCCCTCACAGTTTTGTTTTTTTGAACTCACGAGCAACTTCCCAGTGGGTCACCCATCCTGAGAGTGCTCTGGCCTCCTTCTCGCTTAACTTCGGAGTTCCTACGGAACCTGAAGCCAGTGAGCTCCCAAAAAGCATCTTGCTAGGTAGGAATGAGAATATACATTTAAGGATCACTTCCCTGGGCGATGTGGGATTTTACAATCCACCCCCCTTAGGGGCTCGACGTCTTCGTCGACACACTTCCGGCTAGGGATTGGCTTTGATACCAAATTGTCACATCCCTGCCCGAGGTCCACCACATCCCGGGCCCGGGCCCGCTCCACCACCATATAACGATATTGTCCTCTTTGGGCTTACCATTCCCTCACGGTTTTGTTTTTTTGGAACTCACGAGCAACTTCCCAGTGGGTCACCCATCCTGGGAGTGCTCTGGCCTCCTTCTCGCTTAACTTCGGAGTTCCTACGGAATCCGAAGTCAGTGAGCTCCTAAAAGGCATTGTGCTAGGTAGGGATAGGAATATACATTTAAGGATCACTTCTCTAGGCGATGTGGGATGTTACAAATAAAAAAACACAAGTACGTTAGTCGACCTTAGTTAATAATCCAATCATCTATAACCACATCATTTGGTTTGCAATTTGATTGAAAAAAATTTGATCTCTCGAGCATTACCCTTTCTTTTTATGAAATTTGATATTAGGAGACGAATTAGAACATAAATTCTCTTCATCATTGCAACTACAAATATTTTAAAGGGACTTTTAAAGATAAGGACTTGTCAAAGACGACTTTTTAAAATGCAATCAGAAAGGCTTTCAATATCTAAAAAAATCCTTCATTTTAATGCATCATGACACATTACTTATAATACAACCACAAGTTTTACCACTATTTATGCCATTTTTATTGTCTACCATCTAACATCCACCATCAAAGTTTGAAAAATATAATCGTATATTCATTATAAACCATAAAAGTAACCTCCATCTTCATTGTCTAAAAAATGCCATCTTTACGTCTATAACTACCTACCTCTTGTTTTTTTGTTTTTTGTTTTTATTTTTAATATTTATTCAAATTTGATATCGTGTGGAGGATGAACTAATTTAGGTCTAATAGTTTCGGTACGGTCAATTAGATATGTAATATAGTTTAGGTCCGATAGATTCGGTATAATCAATTTTGTACGATTTGTATTTTTTTTTTTTCAGTTCACTAGTCCGATAAATTAGGTCCAATACATTATGTCCGATAAATTAAATACATTATATAGTTTAGGTCCGATAGATTCAGCATAATCAATTTGGTACGATTTGTATTTTTTTATGTTTTAGTCCATTAGGTCAGACTCAGTACTGTAAATTTGGTATAGTTCGTATTTTTTATGTTTAAGTCCATAAGGTCCAATCAATTTGGTACGGTTTGCATTTTTTACGTTTTTGTTCATTAGGTCCGGTAATTTTTGCATTATTCATTCGTTAGGCCTTATACATTAGTTATGATTTACAAAATGCTTTTCAAATTTTTTGTATTTGATCCCTTAAAAGGAAATATATGCAAACTAAAAATACAATAAATTCATGAAAAAGTAATTAAATCTGACATGAAATATATAATTTGACATGTAATATATAACTTGACATGGACACAAGTCAAATGACTATTTTTAGTTTTTCATCTTACATACGGTATTATTAAAAACATGATTTTTTTTAGCGATTAAAATGAAGTTTTTTATATTTTAAATTATAGTAATTTTTTTTTTCATTTTATGATGTAATAAATGTACAGATAACACTTTACCACAATATAGGAAAATAATTATACCTATGCAATTTGGTACTAGTTCGATCCCACAAATTCTCCTCTTTCCTAACCATCAACTATCTAACCCACTAACGCTATTATTTTCCCTATAACAAATGATGTGACATGTTTTTCTTTTGGGTCTACATGATGTGAGATGTTTGTTTAGGTAAGTTTGCAACAAATATGGATTCATTTATTTCTAACAAATAAGATGTGCTCACCATGAATCATGATAAGTATATAATACACCGAATTTATCCGATTTATGATCTTTTGTTTCGTTTTCCCTTTAATTTTTTAATATGAATCTACGAATTTTGAATTCAGTCACCTTCAAACGAAGCAAGGATAAAAATGTTACTACTACTAGACGAAATAGTCTTAGAAGCATTATTGAATCTTGATTTCAACCAGCTAGGGTTTAGGAAGATTTGCATTATTATAGCCATCGTTGCATTATTGTTCCTTAATTGGTTAGACAAAGACCTTACAGAAGAAGGAATAAATAAATAAATAAGAACGAGGACAAGAACGGAACAACAACAGCACTAAGCCAATAAGAATGGCTAGTTTTGATGTGGAAGATAGGATGTACTGTGGGCGAAGGAAATTCATCCCCGCGTGCGTCCAATGAAGTATATACCTAAACGAATCCAATCAATCACAATGATACGAAAGAGGAGATGGAACGAGTTTACAGTTAGGCAGCGTTCATGTTTAATAACATGTTGTCACATATAAATTTTGTATTCACGTGACAATGCGTTATTAGACTGAAACGCTATAATAATAGCGAATTCATTTTATATTGCTCATGTGATGTGAGCATTACACTGTATAAGAAAAAGAAAACACTATAAAACGACACCATGGTGTAACAGAACACGTGATAGATGCTTGGGACTGAACTCAACAACGAACAGCGCACAAGGTTGGTACCCCGCTGTACCTGCGCCCTTCTTCTGGTTGATGATGGAATGTATTGGACTGGACTGGACTGCCAGGACTGGTCTAATTGTCCGTGTCTCGTGCGTTATTTCATGTTTGTGAACTTTTGGTTACATATGAATCCAATTTCCAAACCAGCAATTTACCTTTTGAAACGGTGGTTTGCTTAAAAGCTATTTTATCTGAGCTCATCCACTACACAAGTAGTACAAGCTGCAGACATCTCCGTTCAAGATCCACCGTGCTTAAGTTAAAATTCAACTTTATCCCTTACAAATAACGATATCAATATTCTTGTAAAATATAAGATAAAAGAGGAGAATCTGACGGAAATTTATAAAAGAGTGCATTAAATGTGATGGAGCCTAATTTTTTACGATTTTAGTGGTAATTAGGGTGGTGCCTGTACAATGTTGTGGATTTTAAAATCATATAGAACATGTAGAAACTTTTAAGATATATACACATAAAAAATCTGTATACATATACAAGGTTTTAAAAGATGCTAGATGCTCAACTTAGTACTACAGTCTAGTGACACTTGTAATTGAAAAGTCTTAGGTTCAATTCTTGCCAAATAGGAGTTTAAACCACATTATTGATAACCTATTGTGAGGCTAAGACTACGCGGTTAGGCAGAGACTCTAGGCCCTAGCGCCTAGACGGTTAGGCAGATACTAGGCGGACTAGGCATATTTAAGTAAATTCATTATATATTGTACAAATAAGTGTTATTTATATTTTTAAAAAAACATAATTGTATCGGGGTATATAAATAAATAAATAAAATGATATATAAATTATAAAGTATTAAAACATATTGAAAATATAGAGAACAATCATAAAATGAGTGTTCATTCAAGCATCTAACAAATGTCTTACATTTTATTGACAAAATAAAATGCAAAATGATTATCAGTTTTTTGTCTAAGTGAGGGTTGCGACCTATGCGGGTTTAGGCACACCTTTTTGTTTTTTTTTTAAATGCCTAGGGACTAATTGAGATAGTGGCCATCCGCCTAACTCCTAGGCAACGGTAGGCAGAGATTTTTAAAACAATGTACATATATGTAGAAATCTATTTAGACCAACTCTGTTAAAACCTTTAGCCCAAAAATTTAAGGCCAGAAATAGTTTTTTTCCTACAATGTTTTTGGCTTAAAATTTTAGCATGAAATTACTATAGAATGATTTTAGCCTAGTTGTTTTCGGTAATTTTTTTTTTAAAATAAAATTTATGTAGATTATTCTATTTGTTTTTATGAACATTTAAACCTAAAAGTATTTAAATTTTGATAAGTAATGAAAAACTAGTAAACTACCTCATTCATACACATATGAGTATACAGGTTCCAATTTTAATAACATGTTTATTGATACAAATTAGTATGAAATAAAAAGTTATAGCTCGTTTGAAAGTATTTTTAAAATGATTAAAATCATTTTTAGTGAAAATATTTTTGAGTTTCGAAAACACTTCAAGTGTTTTTCCAATATTTATTGCATTTTTATTGAGGATTGGTTCCAAAAGCTTTTCATCAAAAACGCTTTTAGCTATTCTAAAAGTACTTCCAAACGAGTGGCTCCAACTCATGTCTTCTATGAATCAAACAATATGTGAGTCTCACCTTAAATTCAGTAATATATTACCTTCAAGATCAAGAATTTAATCAACTAAAAATGGATAATCCGGTTCCCACTCCTTACTGCCCATATTCCTAACTTACGCAATTCGCCCATTCATTTATTCCTCAAATTTAAATAAGTAAACACGTTAATCCGTAGTTGAATACATACAAAACTAGGAATTAGATTAATTAGGATGCTAATTGGTCTCATACCTATTTAATACCCTTACTTATTGATGACATCTGATTTTGTGAATTCTACCATTCAACGTAAGTACAGACTCGTTTGAAAATACTTTTAAAATGATTGAAAACGTTTTTAATGCAAAAATATTTTTTGGAATCATGCCTTAATAAAAAGACAAACCTTAGTAAAAAGACAAAAAAAAAAAATTTTTTTTTTAAAAAAAACACGAAAATGAAAAATATTTTCTATAAAAACGTATTCCCAAAAAAATAAAAAATAAAAAAAATAAAAATTTCCCGACTGATAAATAGCAGCCCAATCTCAAGCAAAACAAGCCCATTCGTATTGAGCCAACTGTTAAAGCCTTTTGTTTCCTTTTCTCTTCTTTTGTCATTTTAATTTGTTTATTTAAATTATTTATGAAAAAATAGAAAAAGAGATAATAAAGAAGAAGGAAAGCCCCCTTATTGATTCAAGTAATTAACCCTCGGGCCTCGACTTCGCGATTCAGAAAGAAGGTGAGAAAGAGGCGAAGAGGGTTCGAAGCTGCCCAGCTGATCGTGAATTCGGCGGAAATTCCCCCAAATTGATTCAAGTAATTGGCTTTCCTTCCTCTAGGTTGTTCTTTGTAACCCTAACCCTAACCCTAGTCTCCGAATCCGCTGGCAGGGCAAATTATGAGTCTTTTTATTCTGTTTGTCGTTAATGTTGATAATGTTATGCTTATTTGAAACGCTGGTGTCGATAATTAAAGGTTTGAATTTTGCAGAAGCGTAGGCGTGGATGGAGGTACAGACATGCGGGAAACCAATTGACTCATTGCTCGAGAAGGTGCTTTGTATGAACATTCTATCTTCCGACTACTTCAAGGAGCTTTACCGGTTAAAGACGTACCATGAAGTCATTGATGAAATTTACAACCAAGTAGACCATGTCGAGCCATGGATGACCGGGAATTGCCGCGGTCCGTCCACTGCCTTCTGTCTGCTGTACAAGTTCTTCACCATGAAGCTCACCGTTAAGCAAATGCACGGTCTTTTAAAGCACGAGGATTCGCCTTACATAAGAGCGGTATGTATGTTAATCTGACATTATATACTCAACTTTATGTGTTGTTTTGAATTTGGAGATGACCGTGTTTCTCATTAATATGTTATGTGCTATATTTTTTCTTAATGGATAATCAGCTTACTTTTATTTGATTTTCAGGTGGGGTTCCTCTACTTGAGATATGCTGCAGACCCAAAGACTTTGTGGAATTGGGTTGAACCCTATATTAAAGATGATGAGGTAATGATAGATTATGTATTTCGGTTTTCAAGTTTCTTACCTTTTTATCATAGCTACGGAACTACTTTGAGACATAATCAAATGTGCCTGGCATGGACTTCTTTTATGTTATCGAATCATGTCGTCTTCAAAAGACTCTGGTGAAAGTAATAAAAACGGGCATGTGGTGTGTCGTTTATCCTGGAATGTTGCCACAAAGTAAAAATATTAGCTAATAGCTAATTTGAAGCGTGAACAAAATTTTATTTCACTCCGTAAATGGTTTCAGAGTTCATTTCAAGATTATACTTTTTGGCTTGGTGGGTATAATTTTGTAGTAGTCAAGGCTTGTCCATGGGGAAAGATGTTTCTCTCTGGGAAAAACAGAGGATTTCCTAACAAAGGGCAAACTCTGGTATTTGACGAAGATGTTTCTGTCATTAGATTGGATATACTGTTTGATATAGAAGGCATATATGATAATATAAAATATTAGGAGATGTTATATTTAACGCTTCATTTCTGTGAACCAACGAAAATATAAGTCATCTACAAATTTGGGTTCTCTTCCTTTTGGAACCTATGTTTACAGTTTACCAACTCTGAGTTTTGAATGATTCTTTGGTTCTTCTGCATGAATAGGGTTCTCAACATCCTTGCAAGTTTGTACAACAAAAAAAACGGATTATGAATTTTAAAGATTCTGGTCAAAGTCCTATGGTTCTTATAAGAGCTGTCCTTTGGTTCTTAAAATTCAAAAGCTGAAAATCACATTATTATTTTTTTTCTTCCAATTTTGATGGATTGGAAACTCTTGAATTGTTAGCTGTTATATACCAATGGTTGTGCTCTTCACAAAACATACTAACCATTTACTTGTGTCTCAATTTTCTTGGCATGAATTTGTGGTAGTGGCGGAGTTGCTATTACATGGAGTAGGTTCCTTTATCGGATGCTTTGTGTGTAAGTGTTAAATACGTTTCACTTGCAAATTTGAGACACAGGCGCTTCTTCAACTTAGTGAAGTAGTTCAATATGCTTTCGTTATGCCTTTGGCTGAAATGAAGTGATGTTAACCTACGTAGAAAATGTTACTAATTTAGATCCATGTAGTAAAGTTGTATGTGCTTGTGAAGTTCTTTTGAACTATCTTGGCCGGTGTTTTCTTAAGGTCTAGCTATTTATTGGCATAGATGGTCACACATATAGAGGGCGTTGGACATAAATTGCTTTCGACACCAACTATTAGAATATAATATTAATCGTGTTCTGACACCTGTATGTCAGTATTTTCATAAGTTACAATATTACCATTGGTTTTTCATCCAATGGGTAATAAAAAAAAGTTTAGAACAGTCATATTAGCCATCATTGGTTGAAAGGGTCTTATAAACATTCTAAGCAATGTTCTAAACAGCGGTCTAGGCGGTAGGCGTCAGTGCTCCGCCGTGATTAACCCGAAATCGTTCATTAAATCGGCAAGGACATTAAGCGGTGTAAGGCGGCCGCCTGGGCGGGCTAGGCGCACTCGACGGACGCTGGGCGGGCTGGTCTGGGCACAACCTGGGAAAAAAAACTTCTGTCGCAAGACTCACAACCTTCTTGTCTCCCCGAGTCTCGCCGTCTGCCTCTCTGTTTGCTTGTAGAAGGTAGGTCTGCAATTGCAGAGATGGGTGCGGCGGCAGGTTGTAGAAGATGAGTTTGTAATTGCAGAGAGGTGCGACTGCTTTAGTTAGGGTTTTAGGCAATTAGTAACATTTTGCTTTAGCTAGCAATTGTTAGGTTTATTTAAACAACTGAGTCGCTGAAAGATTAATTAAAAAAAGAATGCAGGGCCAACCTTTTATTTTATTGAGAGGCCCAACAATATGGGCTTACAAAATGATACAACTTTGGAACTTTACGTATACACTCATATTTAACATATATGGCTAGATATGTTCTTTATTTTTATTTTTTTTTAAATAACATAGTATCAATGTTTATTTATATATATTATGTAGTAAATTTAATTAATTATATGATGTATTACTTAAATTTGCCTAGTCCGCCTAGGCCCTGCCTAGCCACCTAGGCGCTAGGCCGCAGCCCGCCGCCCGACTAGCACCAAACGGTTTTTAGAACCTTGATTCTAAGTGGTAAGTGTCTAAGCCCTACTGATTAGGAGATAACTTTTATTATAGTTTCTTTTCCAAATTTTTTGACTTGGCTTTGTCTCGATTCATACATTGACATGTAAGGATACATCTGGACATAATAAATTACACTGCCAAAGAGGGGTGTCACTGTTAAAGAGTTGGTGTAAATGGCTCTCTTTAACATTGAAAATTAGTTCACCAGAGGATCTGCAGTTAATGGTCAGAGTTGCCCATAGGATCCACAGTTGAGTGCATCATGGATTGGATATCTTGAATACTTTTTATTGTTCTCTTATGTTATTTTTTGTCACAAAGTCATCTGTATAACTCTTTGTATCCTGTGAATACCATCTGTTTCCACCTAATCTCATCTGTGTATAGTTCTGATATATTTCCCACCGATGCAACTTCTATGACAATTGTCACTTGTTTTTATTTTGTATTGTTATGTTAGCATATTGATTTTGCTCTCCCTTAGTTATTCATTTATGTGTTGGCTTTGGTTTCAGGAATTCTCTCCTGGTTCCAATGGACGGATGACAACTATGGGTGTATATGTGCGCGATTTGATGCTTGGGCAGGTTAGTTTCGTTGAAGAATGCACTATATTTGAATTTTTTTTGGTGAAAACAATTGTGTTCTCCATCTCTCTTCTCCCTCCCGTTCTCCCTCACTCTGGGGATCTGTTATGCCAGTTGTAATAGTCACAACAAAGCCACAGCCTAAGTATTTATTCTGTATGCATTTGCAACTGTACCATATCTAGAATGCTGATGTATCTAATTCTATTGCATACATGTCTAGCATTTAACCAGCCAAAAATACCATAATTTATTAATTTAGTCTGCCAACTGGGAGCTCTTTGTTCTCCAAGATATGCCTATTATCTCTCTCCAAAATCATGGGCGAAGGCACTTGCCATCGCACCAAATGCGACCTCTCCCAGACCCTGCGTAAAGCGGGAGCCTTGTGCACTGGGTACGACCTTTTTTTATTAGTTGGATAAGTTTATGCACTTTTTAACTGGAGATGATATCTATAACAAAATACACTAATGATAGTGATCCTTTTTTTTTTCTAATGAAAGATAAAAGTCATGACTGGTGAGATTCGTGTACACCATATAGCAGAAATGTTGAACAAGTACCCTAAATATGAAGCTAGCTTCGCATTTAAACCAAGAATCAAGCTACAGTTTCTTTTGTTATCAAGTGACGGTACAGTTATTTACTTGTGTAGCGTGAGAGGGCTCTATGCACCTGCTTTTCGCTTCAAGAGTTCATCTGCTAAGATGCCACACCTAAAGTGGGTAGGAGAAAGTTCACCAGCTAAAGTTGTTTGGAGTTATTGTCTGTAGTAGAAAGTAGTGGTTGACTAGAAAAAAGAAATGTACTTTCAATGTGTTTTTAATACACTTACGCGCTCATATAGACTAGAAAGCATTGTGTAAAATACTTAGGGCTGGTTTGGTATTGCCGTGCTTTGAAAAAAAGCTGCTGTGAGAATAAGCGGCTATGTTGTGAGAATAAGCGGCTGTGAAATAAATCAGCAGAGTGTTTGGTACACTTTTTTGTAAAAGTGTTTTTGGAAAAAAAAAGCAGTCTGATAGTGGGTCTTTTCATTAAAGGAGCACTGTAGCTCCGTGTGCTTTGAAAAAAAAGCCAGTTTTCCAAAGCTGCAAATTGCAGCTTCAGCTTTTTCCTTTGATTTCAGCTTATTCTCACAGCAGCTTCCAAAATAAGCCATTTTTCTTTAGTTTACCAAACACCTAAAACCCTCACAGCTTTTTTTTATGGGTGTTTTTTTTTTTAAGCACCTCACTCCCAAACCACCTCTTAGTGATGCTTCTAGTTTTTTAAGCACCTCACTCCCAAAGCACCCCTTAGTGATGCTTCTAGGACAGTAATTTAAAATCTTCTGTCTAATGCTCCGCCGATGCAGTCCTTTACAGTCACAGCTACTGGTTTTCCAGATCACAGTGCGATTGAGGTCTGAATACATGTTCTTCTTGGAGTCTTGAAGCATGGTCTCAGAGTGCTACTGTATAAGGTCTAAATTTAACACGTGAAAACAATACCATTTCTTCTGAATTTGAATTTCACCATGCTGAAATTGTCCAAGAGTGTTATGAATTGTTTGTTGGTTGGTGTTCAAAGCCGAAGTTAGATGATGATATATTTGCTTTGCGATTACAATATATGTAAATTTATATACATCGGTAGTTTCTGTAACTGATCATAGTTAATTTTTCACATTTTCTGCATAGTTTTTTATGCAGCTTATTTAGACAACAATTGCTCTTAACATGCAGCACTATAAATACTGTTTTGCTGTCCACTTAACACTTTTCATTGCTATAGTTGCTGAAGTGATTAAACTTTGTTGTGCTATTGCAGTACTATTTTGATACCCTTTTCCCCCGCATCCCTGTTCCTGTTATGCGGCAGATTGTTGCTAATCTTGAGAAGATGAAACTCCCCACCAAACTATCTGGTATTACTGGAGAGGCTACCCGCCATGGATCTGATGACACAGCTCGTCGCCCACCTTCTGTGAAAGCCGCTCTTTCAGTTTCCTTTGGTCAACGTGCTCCACATCGCGCTTCAACAAGGGACTCCTCACCTGTTCGTCGTACCTTACCGCCACCACCTTTTGACAAAGCCAGTAGTGATGATCAAACGACCCGTCGCAGTCAGAGCCGTGAATATTCTGACAGAGAATATTCAGACAGGGACAGGGGAAGGGACCGGGATCGCAATCGGGATAGGGACAGTGATCGGGATGGAGAAAGATACAAGGAACGAGAGCGGGACCGAGACAGAGCAAGGGATAGAGTTAGGGATAAGGAAAGAGAGCGAGAGAGAGAGAGAGAAGGAAGTTGTGATTATGATCGGAGGTCCAAATATGGAGAGAGAGAAAGCCGAAGGGGTCCATATGAGAGTAGCCGTGATGGCGGTAGGCATTCCCGTAGGAGTAGGAGTAGGAGTAGGAGTAGGAGTCGGAGTCGCAGTAGAAGCAGGAGTAGAAGTGGGAGTTTGCAAGCGGGCACCACACGTGATTGGAGCCCACAGAGAGATGTAACCAAGGATAGAACATGTGCATCTAGCAACCTGGCAAAACTTAGGGATCTTTATGGGGATGTAAGTGACCAAAAAGGTGATACCAGCATGGAGAGGATTCCCAGGGGAGATGGTGGTGGTGAAGAGGTGATTAGACTAGGCGGTTCTCGTTGGAAATAGCGCGGGGAGATTCTTGTCTTGGACCTGCTATCGGATCGGATGTGTCATTTGAGTCTTGTGGGCCGGACGGATACTGTTTTGATGACCATGAGCAAGGCAGAAAATGTTATGTTCCCAGGTGTTGTCTTTCGTTGCTCCATGTATACTAGACATTACTCGGAACTCGAGTCTTACAATTGATCCTCATGCGTTGGTTGTTGGGCATAATGTTAACTTTGTAACACTAGTATGTAATGACTCAATTTTCAGTATCGTTTTAAGTCTCTGAAATTTTGTTTGTGTTAAAAGTAAAACATAGCCGACTTTTCTGTCGGCAATTGACAAAGCCTGTAGGTCCCACCGCTGAGTGGACCGTCCTATTACTTTATCGCCTGCTTATCTGCCGAGATCGAGAATGAAAACCCACCATAAAAGAAAGAGTTGCGTTCAGGAGTCAGATGAACCGAACCATAATAAAAGGCTTATCCTCTCCACCTGCTCACTGTTTGACTGGTGCATTCTGCTCTAGGGAAGGCTTTATTGATGCACTCACAATTCTGTGTACCTCCCTAACAACTCCCCTCTTCATCTCAATCCCCACTCCAAGCCCCCAGATCACACATTACTACAGTTCTCACTCCCTCTCAAATCTACAAATGTCTTCACCTCTACCCGCTCAGCCACATCCCTTCTTTGCTGGTACGCTATTTCTTACTCCTGTGCCACAATATTCTTTCATCCCACACTTCTCACTCTCTCTCAAATCTACAAATATCTCGACTGCTTTACATTTCACAGTTTGACAACGCAGTTTCCATCCACTCTTCAAAATCTGATTTGGGTTTGTGAATTTTGCTTGGCAGATGGGGTTCAAGCAGCTACAGAGCACCTACTCACTGTGGACAATGGAGAAGCCCATGGCGACGTGAAATTCCGGATACGAAATCTGGCCAAGAAATCAGACACCACAGGAGCTTCCATACTCAATGGGTTGACCTTGGACATACCTAAGGGCGTCATCATGGGGGTCATTGGCCCCAGCGGCAGCGGCAAGTCCACGCTGCTCCGAGCTCTCAACCGCCTCTGGGAGCCCCCGTCCGGGACTGTCTTCTTGGACGGCCATGATATTCTGGACACGGACGTCCTCAGCCTCCGCCGCAAGGTCGGCATGCTCTTCCAGCTTCCTGTTCTTTTTGAAGGTAACCCATTTGATCATATGCCCCAACTAGCACTTTCTCTCTCTCTCTCACATATCAGATCAGAACATATCAGTTGCCAAATTGCTTTGCCAAATTAGGGAATTGATAACTTGTAACATGTGCTACACAGGTTGCTTAATTTATACGGTATTGACTTGGTTGCTAATTGATTGTGTTTTAGGTTGCTATATCCACCATTCCTCTTTCCCCTAAAGTATCTTGGTGTGTTCAGGGGGGGACTCATATTTTTGGTCATTGTAATAGAGATTTAGGGTGTGATTATAATATGATTAGAGAGTGATTATAATATGAAAACCGTGGTGGGTTGGATTAGTTATAAAGTATTTATGCATCTTTGTCACTGTTGATGTGAGCATTCTAATTATGGGCTTTTTATATTCTCTACTCTGGAGTTTACTAGAAAGTTTCGGAACAAAAATAAAACAAATTCCATGGTTCTCCGAATATGCCGAAGTTTTTACCCATTAGATTTTCATTTAAATATACAACAATGAAGATGTAATAGTTAAAACTACTCTGAGACACCCTAAAATATTCTTTTCCCTTAAGTTTATTGAGCCCGTTGCTGACTTTTCTTTTGGGGTGGGGTGGTTCAAATCCAAAGCTTACTCTCTCACATTTAAAATTTAATACCCAATCACTTACCTTTAGGTATTGGCCTACCATGACCTAATTCTATAATAGCAGTGATTAAACCTACTTGTCCTATTGCTTGGATGGTGTTTTCCTTTTTTATTATTGAGGGTGACGGAATTCAAATACAAGACCTCTTCTAACATTGTGCAAGGAAAATACCACTAGAGTAATCGCTCGCTAGTTGGTTATTCTCTTTGTCTAAACTACGAAAAAGGGATTAACATGCCTGCACATGTTCAGAACAAGACCACTTTAGAAAATATCGAATTTGGATGATTGTAATGTCAATTATCCCCCTCTTTTGCCTCCTTTCTCTCAACAATCAAGATTAAAAGAATTTGATCTTGTGCATTTCAAATGCTGT
Organism: Malus domestica; assembly: GCF_042453785.1. NCBI lineage: Eukaryota > Viridiplantae > Streptophyta > Magnoliopsida > Rosales > Rosaceae > Malus > Malus domestica. Next base: position 23,840,192 of record NC_091673.1, read on the forward strand.
TTGATATTTGTATTTGAATTTCTGGTATCAAGTCTACCTGAAAAGAATTTGGAGTGCAGTAGTATATGAATATCCGGAAATTCTCCCCCACACATTTTTTTTTCACGAGTAAACAGTTGAGATACCATTCTTTTTTTACTTTGATGCACAGGAGAGCAAAGCTCTACCAATATGTACTTGTGTATCTGTTTTCGATTGCAAATTAAGAATTGAGATCAATTCATTCTTCAGGCACAGTTGCAGACAATATACGTTATGGTCCTCAACTGAAGGGGAGGAAGCTGAGTGACGAGGACGTTCACAAGTTGCTAAACCTTGTAGACCTTGATTCATTCTTTGCCACCAAGACTGGTTCTGAAATGTCTGTGGGTCAATCCCAAAGAGTGGCACTTGCTAGGACCCTAGCCAATTCTCCTGAGGTAAAAACCCGTACATGATACCATCAACTCCTTTTTATGTGAAAATACTTGACTCTCTACATTCAAGAAGTCATTCCTTCTCACAAACAAAATCACTGTTTGATACTTATCCAGACATTCCTCCGTTCATGATCTTAATGAGTTCATATGACATTTAAGGGGTCATTCTTTTGTGCAGACAAATTCCAGTTTGACATAGCATTTTTCTTATTGTGATCGTAATAAGTTACTTTTGCATATGTCGGAATATGATTTAATGGTAAAAAAGGATGAGTCCTTACATGTACCAAGCCAAACAATGTTCCTTTTGTTACGTATGGCATTGTTGGTAATGTGTTGTATTATACTTTTGGGAAGGTTTTGCTGCTGGATGAGCCGACAAGTGCGTTGGATCCAATATCTACAGAGCACATAGAAGGTGCTTTAGTGAAGCTGAAGCAGAAACAGGGGATGACCATTGTAATGGTCTCTCACAGCATCAAACAAATCCAGAGGATTGCTGACATTGTTTGCCTCCTTGTGGATGGGGAGATTGTTGAAGTTCTCAAACCAGACCAACTCTCTCAAGCCAACCATCCCATGGCACTACGGTTCCTTCAGCTCAGCTCTTAAGTTCTCTCTCTCTCTCTCTCTCTCTCTCTCTAGATTGATTTGGGAATTTATATTGTTGTGTGCACAATATTTGCTTAGCATTTGCTTGATGATGCCTTCTGGAAAAGAAGAAACTTTTGCTAGTAACTACTCTGATATTTGTATTGGTTACAGTGATTCATATACATTTGAGAGGGGCCTAAGAACTATATTTACAGAATTTGTATTCCAACTCACATTTCTTTCTCTACTCCCGCATCACCATATATACACCACACATATACTTACACACACGTATATAAACACTAATGTTTGGCTTTCTCTACTGAGCAAGTTTCCAATCTGACCAAAACTGGGGACTTTGCATGTCTTCGCTTCTTATTTGGCTTTGTTGTTGTCGTGGGTGATGACACGACAACCTCTTCGTGTTGCGCTTTGCTGAGCATGTTCCACATAATCTGTACATCTTCATATCCACACATTTGTACATCATCCTGAAGCTTTAGCAGACCACCTATTCCACCACCACGCTCGCCACCAACACCCCCTGCAACACCACCACCTGCTCATAAAGACAATGCAGCAGATATTCCTAATCCATAATTCACCTTACATTTTCTCTAGTAAAACGTCAAGAAAACTGTTATTAGTACTTTAAAAAGGTCGCAGCTGTAATGCACTCCTTGATGCAATTTCTATTCAACAAATAGTGCACGATGACTTTTCTGGAGTGCTAATAAAAGCTACGTAGAAATATAAATTCCTTTTCCATGGCTACAATAATCTGAGCCCACAAAACCCAATTGCCATGAAAGGGTAGCAAGAGTATATAAGGCATTCGAATTCGATGGAGTACCAAAATGGCATGTTAACATAAAAGTGGGAAAGAAAGCCAAGGGGAAAATTAGATGAAGTAGGTAGAGGGAAGAGGAAGAAGAACAAACCCAGAGATCTACGAAGTTTGAGGGTGGCAGAGAGAGCAATCAATGCCTTCCTTAACTTGTGCAGCCAATACATCTTCAAGGTCCCAGCGCAGGGCAGCCCTGCCCTTCCACCAGACTCCACACTCACTCAGTCTCAACTCTCAACAACAACAGATCATCCTATCCTATCCTATCCTATCCTATCCTAGAGAGAGAGAGAGAGAGAGAGAGAGAGCAGATAAGTGGGTAATTGCCAAGTGGATTTCTGAATTTATACACAAACTATGAAGAAGAAGAAGAAGAAGTAGAAGAAGAAGAAATGGATTTGAATTTGGATTTGGAGAGAGGTGATGAGCGAGCTTGCGGCAAGAGAGGCACCGAATCCCCAAAACACGTTTCTTGATGAGCGTGCCAGGCGTCCATCTTCCAAGCCGCTCCATCAGCCACGACCCCCTTTTTAATTCCCTTCATTGTCTTCACTCTTGTTCTTCTCTCTCTCTCTCTCTCTCTCTCTACATTTCCCATTCCAAGACCACTCTCAATACTCATCACAATCGGTTACTCTCTCGACTGACTGACTGATTGAGTGAGTGGAATGCCTTGAAGTTGTTGGATTTGACTCCCTCGTTTTTGTTCATTGTTTGTTGAGAAATGCTAAGAGCCTCTCTTAAAGTAAGATTCTACGGAACTTTGGAGTCTTGGTGGACTTATTATTTTTTTATAATTCATCGTCAATTCTTGTGCTAACATTATAAAATATTATGCTAAAAGTACAAAGTAACAGAGAATTTACAAAGAATTCTACTTTTGAGAGTCCTCTTAACATTGCTCTTGTCTGTTTACTACTGCTGACTGTAGATTAACACCATCGTCATCATATTATATACCTTTTTGATTCAGTTACATTCTTCCCTTCTGTTTACCATTCACTCTTTCTTTCATTCTTACGGTCCACCTCACTCTTCTAGTCAAAGTTTTTCCTAATATAAACTCTTTGAAAAAAAAGAAAACTAATGAAAAGGGATTGAAAACTTTGAGTTTTAATGATAAGGACAAAATAAAGGGTAAAGTGAATAGTAATAGATTTGACTTTTTAGTGTAAAAATGTAGTTTTTCGTTAAAGTGAACAATACCGTGGACTTTTCGTTAAAACTCCCTTGAAAAACTTCATATGAGTCACTTAGCTTTTGCTTGTAAATAAGATATCTTAAATTGAAATCTCATAAGACGGCAAATTCGATACAAAATTATTACATATGTAAAAACATCGTTATGTTAAAAAAAAAATTCTAATTGAACACACAACTACATAATTCATTAAAAATTTGTGGAGAAACGTATTATGGTTTTGTAAAATTATTAATTAGAAATGTGATTGTGTAAACTTAAAGTAGAATTCCTACAGGATTTGGAGATCAAATCCTTATAGGTTTATATTACTTGCAAGACAAGAAACCTATCATAATTAGTATAAATAAAGGTGCAAGGCCAAGGTGTGAGGACATAATTCTCATACACCTGAGTCGTTTTCTCTCTGGTGTCGCTTCCCTCTCACACACTTTTAAAATTAGTTTTACTACATGTTATCAGTAAGACGTGTCACTACGAGAATAAGAGGACCCCAAGGCAGACCTTGCGAAAGCTTTTCGCCATCTTCATCAACATCCAAGTAGCCCTAAACTGCTAATTTATTTGATTTTAATTTAATTTATGCATTTCTCGGTGAAGTGGAGTGTTCTATGGTCGTTTACTCACAAGTGTCATTTAGAGTTCGGCATTCAAACAGTCGTACGACATTCACCATAAGATAGAACTTGGCTACTGAAAAAATCAGTAGCAGCTCCTGCTGCTCACCAATCACAGATGGACACGTGTCCAATCTGTGATTAAAAAATCAATCATTTGGACACGTGTCCATATGTAATTGGTGAGCAGCAAGAGTTGCTGTTGATTTTTTAGCAGCCAAGTTCTGTTCTTCAGCATAAAGACGCTCATTTTCTTTGAGTATCTTTGTTGCTAATATAGATTAGGTGCACTTATATTTTCACAACTATAGTTGAAGCGGGTGAATTTGGTGCAGAAGGTTGAACTTTGTAGCAGGAGGCATAACCTTGTGTTCAAGTTTTAGAACCCAAGGTCGAGAGTGTTCCTTCCTCGGCTGAAGTCGCTCAATGTAGAAGTCATTAACGTGGTTCATCGTCACACCACCACATCCATCATATTCCCCCGACCGAGCTCGATAGTGAATTAGGACAACATAAAACTGTAAACTAAATTCAAACAATACAATATCAACATTAAAAAGCACCACACCAACAAAATTCACAAGAAAATACCCACTAATCAAACCGATCAACCATATGGGGACCACTAAAAGTGTGAACAAACTCTAAAAATAAAGAAGATTCGATCTATTCACCACATTATTATGGCTTCCCATTTTTTCAATATATTTCTGGCATCGCAAGCCACCACAGTGCCCTTGTAAACAAAGCCAAAACATGCCTGACAATCTTCTAACTTAATCGAAACCAATTCATGCTATTGAACCTCACGGAAAAGAAATCCCCAATTTTTTTTCAACCCTAGGTCGTACACTGCCTCAGAAAGCAAAGCAGAATTAGAAGAAGAGATAGAAAGGTGAAGGAATTAGGTCATACAATAAGTGATGAAGGTGATTTTACGAGATTGCCCACGAGAGGGCACGTGACCATTTTTAACATTGATTTAGATGACCACCGACGGAAAAACGACATTGATTCGCATGGTTAATATTGAAGAACTAAACATCAATTTTCATATCATTTGTAATAAAGGGTAGAGGCAATACTAAGGAGACTACTAAACATCAATTTTCATATCATTTGTAATAAAGGGTAGAGGCAATACTAAGGAGACTAAATTTATAGACAAAATTTACAAACTAAATGAAGTATCACCATATAAATGAGCACGTTTATCAATACTTAAATAATATAATCATCAACTTTCATATCATTTAGTTTACAAAGTTTGTCTCTGGCATTTAGAAACGTAAAGAATGAGAGAGGATCCTCGCAGGATCGTCCAATCACATTCCTTCTTCGTACATCGTGTGACCAATTTTCGTCAGGTACTGTTTATATTCAATTTTAAATAAAAAATTTACAAGAATTATTGACCGTCCTATATACGATGAATGAATGTGATTTGAGGATATCTAAGATCCTCACAAGGAAAATCCGACGAAGATACTCATTCGTAAATAATTATTTGGGACAGAAATCCTATGTGCCATGTCACCATCCTACTAATGGGCCTACAAACTGGACGAAAGCAGTTGAAATAGGCATACGCAGTCGCCGGCCCATTCCCAACTCTTCCTCCTTTTGTATCCCAAGATTCCCAGCTCTAGGGTTCGTTAAGTTTCACCGCTCAGTCCCTTCACCCTTCACCCTCCGCCCTTCCCTGCTATTTTTGCGTACATCTCACAACTTGAAACCACCGCACAAACCTCAAAAATGGAGGCAGACACGGCGGTTGAAGCAGGCCTCTCCCTGATAAAGCAACTGGCTTCGTGCGATAAAAGCAGCCGAGACAGAGCCCTCAGGGTCCTGCTCAAAACATGGCTGCCGGCGCAACTCAACGTCCAAGACGACCACATGAGGAAGCTCTGGAAAGGCCTTTTCTACTGCCTGTGGCACTCCGACAAGGTCCCGGTCCAAACCCAGCTCATCGATCGGCTCTCCGCTCTGGTCCTCAGCCTCCACCTCCCGCTCTCCCTCCACTACTTCTCGGTGTTCTTGCTCACCATGCGCCGCGAGTGGCCCGGCATCGACGCCCTGAGGTTAGACAAGTTCTACTTATCGATTCGCAGATTTATGACTAGTTTCTTTACTTTGATGAGAAATAATTTGTGGGATTTGGAGCTTGTGAAACGTCTGATGGGTGTGTTGGAGGAGAGGACTTTTTTTGCGGATGATAAGTGTTTGGGGAATGGGGTTAATTACCACATTGCCTCTGTTTTTCTAGAAGAGCTTAGGCCGTTTCTTCCGCTTAAGGCTGATGTTCTTGAGGTTCTGGTAGTGGGTTTTATTCGGGTTTCAGCTCAAGTGCCCGATAAGGTGTTGTTGGGGAAGATTAAGAGTAATATGTTCGATGTGCTGCTCGGGGCGGGGAAGAGGCTGTTGGAGGTTAAGAAGTCGGGGGAGGATGTAGATTTGGGTGATGAGGTTGTTGTCTTCGGGACAATTGCGCTGAAAATGGGGTTTGCGGGCAAGTTTTATGAATCAGGGTCTTCACCTGAGTGCTGCCAGGGTAATAGGAAAGTGTTGTTTGGCTTGCACGAGGGGTTTATGAAGTTGGAGAAAGAGTTGGAATCTTCTGGGATTGAGATTTCATTTCCTGATGTTGTTTATCAGGACGATGAGGAAGTGCCGAATTTGGTTCCCCTTGATAGTGAGGAGATGGACGTAAGTAAATCAGAGCCTGCTGATGTTGTCATGGCCAATGGGTCTGCTGGAAAGCATCTGAAGAAGTGCAAGAAGAATGAGAAGGGCACTGGTGGTGCTGATACAAAGGCAGAGAAGAAAAAGAAGAAGAAAAAGAAGAGCAAGGAGAATGGGAGTTTTGATTCAGACTCTGAAAAGAGCTCTACAGACAGGGAGAATGAGAACGGAGCTACAAATGGTGAGAATTCAGATGATCATCAGGTCACTGATGCCGATGCTTTTAAACTTGAGGATAATGTGATATCGAACCTGCAGATGCAGTTTGAGAAGATTGCTGCTGAAGCCGGCTTGGATGACGATGTTCCAAGCGCCTGTGATTTGCCTACAGTTTCAGATAAGGGCCCTATCTCTAAGAAGAGAAAGAGAATGAAGAAATCTGTTGAAAAAGAAGCCGAGGGTGGCACCAATGCAAAGAGTGGAGAGAAGAGTGCAAAGAAGGTAAAGTTTTCCATGAAAAACAATTTGGTGTGGAAGCCCCAGAGCCCTTTACCTCCGCAAGATTTAAGACTGCCTCCTTCTGCTACGCCTAGAGGAAGTGCACTCAAGAAAGGAGTACCTCCAGGTCCGATTAGGGAAATGCCTTCGCCTACTAAGAAGGTGAAAATGGTAAGAGTTGTTGCTGTCAAGAAGGCACGGAAGGCTGTCAAACGTATAAAGAAGTTGAAATCTCGTCCTACTTAGAAGATATCTTTTTGTATGATCTCTTTTTGCTGGAATTTCTTTTTCTGTGTTTGTTTTTTCATACACAAACATTTGCCCCATATGTGCTCTTTCTTGTTGCCTATGCTCTATTGGGTTTATTCATAAAGTTAATTCTGACAATGATATTGGCTTATTCGTAAAATTGATTGAAATGATGCATTGGCACAGATGCCCTTTGTTTGCTACTTTGTTACTAACTGTTCGAGAACACACTTCCTCTAATGTTGTATAGTTCTATACTCTAGGAATCATCTATGGATGTTATGCTCGTCAAATGTATTTTTAATTAATTTCTTACTTTTCAAAACTAGATGTTTGTGATATTTTGCTCTATTGCTATTTGATTTTAGTTGCCTCCCTTTCGTTTGTTGTAGATTTATATTTGGTTGCTAGCAAAGACCTTTGGAACTAGGATAGCAGCCCGACCACGGTTAGTTTGCAGCATATTGTGCTTTTATTTTACTTAATTTTTTTACTTCTTTCGGTGTTAGATGTGATACAAATTCCAACTTATTCACCAAGGGAGATGTAGCTTATTAGTGTCATGCATGTTAGAAGCATATTAGTGTCATGCATATATAGAAAGCTTGAGATTGAGTAAGAATGTCTATGTTTCTCTTGAAGCGACTTTGCCTTGGGGTTTTAAGAGGAGTGTAATACGGAGTGACAAAAATCTATGTGCAAAAGTGTGAGGTCGGAGAAGAATCAAGTGCAAATCCAAGAATATTGATTCATTGAACTCTTTGCTTTTTAGACCATGGTCATAGGTCTATCATCTTTCAAATTGCTTATACCTTGTTACCAATGCATTCTGTTCTTGCTTCGTAAGTATCGTCCTGTTTTCACTTTTGGGAGAAACGCCCTCGACGTTATCTGTGTACAAATTTTGGTTCTTGTTTTGATGAGGTTCCTCCTAGCTAAAGTAAGAACATGTTCCTCACAAAAATGCCGAATCATCTGTGCAAATTTGTGCTTGAAGGTAGCAGGCGCCTGCATTGTGTTTGTTCATGTGATGTTAAAGCATAATTTTGAATGCTGTGATGATATTCTCTCTTTTGTTAACAATGACTTATTGCCAGTATCGCATCTTTACGTTCTTAAAAGGTGGGGTAAGAAGCTTCCATAGCGACACCTTGCAAGTATTTTATTGCAATTAATTAGTGTATAAATTAAATGTAGTTAGATTAAACCGCATTGGCCTTGGTTCTTTCTCCAGTTCACAGAAGGTGGTGGTGCTGTAACATTTTCGTTTTTGAAACAAGTCGTCGTTGTGGAGCATTCATGCCCCATGAATCCATTTCTTGAAGCTTCGAATTCTTCATTTGTAAAACTTTTGTTATTATCAATTCAACCCGCATTCTTCCATTTCACAGTATGTGTAGAGAAAAACTTATGCATGATAACGCATTATTAGATTGGGACGTCATGATGATAACCTGTTGCGGTTCCATGAAGATCATTTTTCTCCAGTAGGAGCGGCAACCTTCCAAACTAGGTGATCAAACATCTCAGCTTCAGGCTTACTTGTGACATCCGAAACTGTCTCTTTTGGTTGTTGCCTAACACAGTTAGATTGCTTGTGTGCTTAATTATACTCAAATCATAGCTCAAATGCTTTTTCTCCAAGAGTCTCTTGGAAGTGCTCGTATCTTAAATATTAACTGCGCTATAAACGCAGACATTAGCCAGTCGATTCTCCACCGTTCATGTCACAAACACTTCATCTGTCTATTTATTGGTCATGTGGCAGCGTTACAATTACTCCCTAATACAAAAAATATAAAGCACATAGCATATATCTCAATCTTTTTACGCGGAATGGAGGAAATCGATGATATTCACGCAGCAGAGCACTCAGGAGGAAATCCTTGCGGGAAGCGCTTGGTATCTCTGCAGTAGTTGTAAATCATGTAGTTCTTCTGAACCCATTTGATTCTCTCTTGCCCTGTGGAATCGAGTGACTGAGTTAACCAGCTCGACTCGTTCGGGGACTTTGAAGGACAACGGGAAGTGCCTGAAGACCAAGTGCAAGCTTGGGCGTTGAAGTTTCTGTAGGAGGCTGTGAAGGGGGCTTTGCTCCAATCCGTCTTCACAAGTCCGCCGCGTGTGGCCCAATCGTCTGCATTCCATAGGCTTGAGTATATCCACATGCCTTGGTCCTTTGGGAAAGAGACTCCCTTAGATTCTAAGTTCTTGAACTCTCTAATGGGTGTTCCATCTACAGAGAAGCTATTCAACAAAGAACAAAAACAAAGTTTAGTATACATCATGCAAAAAATGAATAAAACTACATGCATGGGCTATCAGCTATGCTCTCTTTACGACTTTTGTGTTGGACTGTAAATTTAGACCACACGTTCATCCAAGAACTCAATCCAATCAATGGTTTAGATGTACAATTTGATGACAACATTAAATAGTAGAAAATTGTTTTCATGCTACGTATAGGTACCATATTTACTGGCTGCATCACTAATCATGTCTCTAGTTGTAAAAATAAGGATTCATTAACACATAACTAAATATCTTTTGAATCTTATTTAGTGAGACATGTGGTCAGTAATATGGTGCCTATAAGTAAAAAAAATAATAGAGAGAGGGAGGGAGCCTAATTTTACATGATGGTTTGAGGGTTCCACAAGATGGAGTAGGTATGGAAGTCTTTGGTGGGATCAAACCAAAGGTAGAACTGTTGCTCCCTATTCCCCTTCCCTTGTGTGAAAATATTTGTGTGCAGAATATAAGGGTCTCCACTTAGGTTGCCTAGAAACTCGAAGTCTATTTCGTCATGAGTAGAACCCAATGATGACAGCTGCAAAATCAACAAATACATAAAAATATTAGACCCGCAGTTGCCTGCATGATATAAATATGATGTATGAAAAACCAGAATAATTAACATAAATTAAGTTGCTAAGTAAGTTATACAGGATGAAGTATAGTATATAAATACTCACATAGTAAGCTGTAACCGTGCCAGCAGAGTTACCAGGCACAAGCTTTATCTGCATATCAATTTTTCCGAACAAGTACTGATTCTTCGACCGAAACCCCGACCCTGATGTCTTGTCCAGGGACAGCGTAAGACTCTGCCCGTTGTCGAGTATTTTTGCCCGACCATCGCCCCATGTTATGTCAAAATCTTGGTTGAAGTTTCCGGCCGACGTCGTCACCAAAACATTGAACACCAGAAGTACTAGAACAAGGAATATCTTAGTCATGGTTTGGTTTGTCAAATAGGAGAAATGGGGTAAGGCGAAGAGAAAAAGGTATTCGGTGAAAATGCATGGGAATGGCAAGGGGTATATATACTAGTTTGATGGGTGCCGGGAGAGTGTGGGAGAAGTAGGCTAGTACGCGTATAGCTATTAGGCAATGGAAAGGATTCAATCAGTGGTGTGGTGGTGAAGTCGTTGGGGAATATGCATGCGTTTGCTTAAGAGATTTGGGTTGACTTGGCTCGGCTGGGTGTACATAGGAGATCAGTGGGGACCCTTAGACAGCTAATAAAGCTGATGTGTCCATTTTGTCCAAGTTTCTTTACGTTCTTTCTCCAATTGCATGGATGGCCTTGGGAAATTGGGAAAATGATCTTTCTATTTCACGCGGTTGTGAAGTAATGGAAGGCAAAGGCATTGGGAGAAGGTTCAAACTTCAAACCCCATGTACATAATATCACAGCTGTTTAGTCCTATTAGTTTTTGGATATAAAAGATAAAATATTACAAAAATACTTTTACAGCAGATCGTTAATTCACTTATACATGCTATTTATTCATTTACAACAAGTCACAATTTAATATCGAATTCACTACATTATATCTATCGTCATCAAATATATTTGAGTCGAAAGTGAGATTTTCTACAATCTAACGAGACCAAGTGACTTTAGACTAGCTAGTCATGTATGTCACAGCTGTTGATTCTTTGTAGGTTAGATATAATTAAATGGTCTCGTGATACCAAGTCTTCCCTCTTAATTATCATTCATGCTCCCCAAACCAGAAAAAAAAATTATTAAACTTTGGTGTGGACTTCAACTTTAGTAATTGGTGATAGAAAGTGAAGGATTTACTAGTACTATTCTGCTAATCGTTTCACTTGTCATAGATATATATTAACTTTGATTGACTATTTTTGGCAATAGATACAATCCCACGTCTACAAATGTCAAATATGGATCAGATTTAATTTGTATTTGAATCTGAAAATGAGTAATTAGAAGGATATAAATTCCTTCTAAATTTTCAATTTTAGTTTACGATCAAAATAACAAAGCCTATTACATTAACAAATAAAATATGAGCCAAAAATACGATCCACTAATACAAACGCTTATATTCTAGGTTAATAATGACTGATGTTATGTCATTAAAATATAAAGGACAAATCACTATAAGGTAAATAAATAAATAAAAGACAGTACCATATCCATTCATTTACAAATAACGTATCTTGAACATATAAACTCAACGATTGGAATCATTCAATTTCTTAATAATTATTTGAAGACACTTCTACAAAAATCATTCGAATTGAAAATCGTTTAATCATACAAACGTATCAAATACATGAAAGGATCATCATAAATATGTTACTTGGTATCTACACCGTTGATTTGTTCTATCCATTTCAATAACTAAATGATCTCCAATTCAATGATTTTTTGTAGGAATGATATGTAAATTAAAATTAAGAAATTGAATAGTTCCTATTATTAAATTTGAACATTATTTGCATTGGATGAATGAGTTCATCCCTTCACAAGGAGAATGAACATAATTGTATGATACACATTAATATAATACGTACGCAACTACACATACTATACGTGAATTACCAAGTAGGCTTCATATAAAAGCATACCGCCTTTTATGAATAAGTTGCGTTGAAGTAGTTCTTGTAGATTAGTTAAGGTATTGAAGGTAAAAGTCAAGATAATTGGTTATTTGTAAGTAGTTCGTGTCTGTACGTAAAATTGAAGGGCTTTTCTCGAACTTCGTGTATTGTATGCGGGAAGTCTTAAAACATGACGCACCATTATTTGAATTGTTGATGGAATAGTATGCATGGCTCCTCCTCAATCGTCATGCCTCAGCCAGGCAGGAGGCAGCCATGAATTTTTTTTTATTGTGACCGGAACACGAATAGTACATCAAGTGTTTTTATATAAGTGGTGAAAAATTTTACTTTTTAAGTTATTAACTTTTTAACACACACATTACACAATTTATATAGTAACACATGATGTACTACCTTGTATGCCGATCACACTGAAAAATCTTCTCAGCCAAGGAAGGTAGGTTATGTAACATAAATGTCAATTTCCCCAAACAAACGAAGTCTTATGGTCGTCACCAGTCAAACGTTGCTTTCATGCAAAGCTGTTTCCATATAGACTTATGGGATAGCCCTATAAAATAAAATGAAAACTAATGAAAAGGGCTTGAAAACTTTGAGTTTTAATGATAAGGACAAAATAAAGGGTAAAGTGAATAGTACCAGGATTGACTTTTTAGTGTAAAAATGTGGTTTTTTGTTAAAGTGAACAGTACCAGGTACTTTTCGTTAAAGTTATCTAAAATAAAACATAGAATTTTATTCCTTTGTTTATAAAACCTAAAATATTCTTTTTCTCTAAGATTGATAAAAACTACAGTAAGAAAAATAGAAAGACAAAAAAAATAAAGCAATGACGTTTCTACTTGCATACATCGAGGGAAGTGGTTTTTTTATACATTGTTTTTTACTTTTTACATACTTTTCTTTATTTGTGGTATCAAACTGAATAAATCAAATAGAATCAACGATAATAATTAAATATGGGTGTTTAAGATACTAAAATGGACGTTAAATTATTATTTCTCTATATTTGAGGCAAGTTCTAATTTCCAACGTTTTGAGCTTAAAATTCAGCACATAAAAACTTCTTGTTTTGGGGACACTCTTCTGTGGGATTTTTCATAACCTCACCGTACGTTTTCATTAAATAAAACAGGGTAAAGTAGTTAGAAGTTGGAGACCAAATTCTATGTGTTAGTGGTTTTTTCACACATAACCGGAAAAAGGAAGCGCTTCTTTTTAAAAATTCTTAAGAGCTTTCGTTAGATGATATTTGGTTAACGAACTTTGAGTGCACAGTTAACTACTCACTCATTCATATATTGGTTTGGAAAGAGAAGTATCATTAGTGTTTGGTCGCCCTTTCTGTTATCTCCAAGTTATTGTGAATGCATTGTTTTAGTTACATTGAAGAGTATTGAACTCTGAACTTAACTCCTACTCATCACTATTGTAAATGGTTCCTAAACCAAGCCATCATCCGTTGGTTCCCTATAACGACTCTGAACATGAAGGGGTGGGCGTGGACCGGTTTGATTCGGTTTGACACCAAAAATATAATTAAATCAACTAGTATTCAAGAGTTTGGTTTGGTTCAATTTTGATCAATACCATCATTTAAACCAAACGAAACCAAACCATTGTTAATCGGTTTGATTTGGTTTGGTTTAGTCGGTTTGAGCCTATTCAACACATAAATAAAAAAAGGGAAAATTTGAAAGAGGTCAAATTTTGTAGGTCATCTTTTGAAATAGGTCCAATTTTTAGTGACTTTTGAATTTTGAAATAGGTTCAATTTTTAGTCCAATTGGACCCATATCAAAAGACCCCATAAAAAAATGTTCACGATTTCAAGAGTTTGAATCTTCTAAACATCCACACATCTTATGCATTCCAATTTGATTGAAAGATTAAGTTTTTTGGGACATTAAATGTTTACCAAGTCAAATAGAACTAAGTTTCAATTAAATAAAATCTCGTACTAGTAAACGATTTATTAATTACAACCTCACATAAGCACAAGATACATATATATCTCCTAATTGTTTATAGTGATTACAACTAATAATATGTTAAGACTTATAATATGTGTATGGTAATACCTCTAAATAACCTATAATAAGTCCATATGTAAAATAAATATATTAATAATTAAAATATACATGGTCGGTTCGGTTTGATTTTTGGTTAGTTTCAAAAGCATCAACCTGAACCAATCCAAAAGTAAATCGGTTCAATTTGATTTTTAAATTGTTTGACCATTTTCTTGGTCAAAATCAAACCAAACCGACCAATATGGTTCGAATTGATCGGTTTGGTAAGTTTGATGCGCAGCCCTAAGTTAAACTACGCTAGTACGTCGATGATTGAACCCCTTATGTATGGTTCAAATTGCCAAATCCTTCATCACCTATAATTGTCTATTGCTTGCTTTGTTTGTTCAGCAAACCCCAAAACTTTCAAACCTCCACTACTAGTGTTGCGTGGTGATTAGTCTTTCTTAATCCCTAGTTCAATCATTAAGGTCAAGATAATAAGATAGAATAGAAGCCACGTCATGTTTGACTGATTAGGTTGTTTATATTGCGGGTATCATGATCGAAAGATTTATTTAAGAGACCCAATTATCCTTGTAACACATTTTAAATTGAGTGAATAAAACGCATGCTAATCTGTGATCAGATGGAGGCTGAAATGTCTTTATGAGTCTTTCCGGCCTCCGAAAATGATGGATAACCTTGATTTGTTACCAATCTGTGGTCAGATGAAGGTTGAAATGCCTTTATGAGTCTTTCCGACCTCCAAAAATAATGGATAACAGTGATTTGCTACCAATTTTCCTTTCTTTTTTAGAAATAAAAAATAAAAAATAAAAGACATGTTAATCCAGTCCTAATAAAAAAACATAAGTCCTCGCCAAATGTTGCTTTCTTGATCAACATCGGCCAGAGCGTAGAGGTTACAAGTTGCACATAATTGCTATTGTCAATTGGAAACCAAATGATTGAATTGGAAGTGAGCCAATAGATTTCTAAATGGTTAATTGAAACTATTTGCAATAATATGAGACCTCATTCGTCTGACTCCGAACACCAATCCCACTGGCAATATTAGTGGAGGATTCACTAACTGGTGCATTAATATGGAACCGGATCCCCTCCTGAGCTCAGGAGGCTGAGCAAATCACACGGGCCGTTGAAATTTGATCCAACAGCTGTAATTATTATAACTTTTAGAGAGGTCTCATGTTTGTAACCGTTTGATCAAATTTCAACGGCCCAGATCTTTTGCTCAAGAGGCTTAGCCTCCTAAGTTCATGAGGGGATTTGGTTCCCATAAACATATATGTGTAAAGTCCACACGACACACACACACACACATCTTTTTCAACATACTTTAATCCTTCTAAGAAATTTACTCTCTACATGGATATCATCTTCCTATGCCTATTCATGTTTGGATTTCAAATCACCAAAAGCGCTTCTGTGTTAGATAGAAAAAAAAAAAACAGAAGTACTTTTGGGGGAAAAACATTTGAAATACTTTCTGAAAGAACCACCATTTGTGTAAATTTTTCAAGAAGCACTTTTAAGTGCTTTTCCAAGAAACACTTAATGTGCTTCTAAAAAAGTGCTATTAATGGGGTCAAAAAAGCACTTGAAGTGCTTTATGAAAGGAACACCATTTGTGTGATTTTTACAAGAAGCATTTCAAATGCCTTTTCAAAAAGCACCTCAATGTGCTTCTAATGGAAGCGCTTTTACTGAAAGAGTTTCTAAACACAAGTGCTTGTACTAGAAATTGAATATTCATGCCAAACAATTCCAACAATCACACATTTGATAATAGTGTAAAGAGATCCAAAATCTACCTACAATGCAGCTCATAGGAACATTGTTCATCTACTCAAAGCAATCCGCAAACTTGACATTCTTTTTAATGAAGCAAACATGATGAGAACTTCAGTGCCTCCAAAATAGGGGCTTTTCAAGCATCTTGACATATGAGTTACGACATTATCTTCGTAACTACCTGCACAGTTTCACCTTTTTTTTTCTTTTTTCATCGTCCGCTTTTCTTATTGCTCATCCATCATTTTGGTGCCACCAAACAAGTTGGTAGAACTAATTTGCATTCCAAATCACTCGTGTTGAAATCGAGCAAGAAAGAAGAAGAAAATTTGATGCGATGAATTACTCAAATAAACGTTGGGAACTAATATTGGGACTCTGTCCACGAAAAGCTTAAACATTACAAGCAACATGGCCAATCAATATAACTCGAGGACCCAACACGTTTGATGAAGGACAATCAGAAGGGATAGGAATACAGAAGATATCCAGACTGACTTCCCGTCCTTGGCATCACAACAAAGGTGTATCGGAATCACTCCAACAGTGGAAATAGAAAAATTCCGGCATCACACTGAAGGTGCCTTGGAATCACTCCAAGGTTTGTGCCTCACACACAAGCAAGAAATCAATTTTTTCTTGCACTAACAATGATCTTAAAAGAAAAACAAAGTAGCCCTTCTTATAGGTAATTGGCACATGAATCTGGAAAGATCCACATCAATATACTTAGGAATTCTAAAGATTCATTTATGACACCAAATACATTAATATTGTAACGTGGCGAGACTCAAAGATAATGAACTTGCAGACTCTGTGTAGACAAGAAAGACTTAGAATTTTGAACTTGGGCTAGGTTTGATGCATCGCTCGTCCAAGAGGAATATCTGTAAACCTGTTGCTTGAACCTAACAAGATGCTATGGATACAGAACCACTCATGAAACTGCTCAGAAATTGCTCTCTGAATGTTTCCTTTTCTCCATCCGCCCCCACTCTTCTCTATTCTTGTTCTGGATCATGACACAGCAAAAATTTAAACTAAACCCACAATAATGACATAGCAATTTGACCCTACTGAGGAATTGAACTTCTGGAGTGGATAACCTATAAACTTTTGCTCTGTAATCTGCAGTGATCTCATAGCTAAGAAACCGCTCACTAGCACCAATGATAAATGCAAAAACTCTTTACGATTGGGCCACATCTATATGCACACAAACACAAAAGACACATCCATTCTCTCAGAAGCAGCAGCCTCGACGATTACGTAGTTTGTTAAGTTTACAATAATATGCAAGTATTCACTCAACAGTAATATCTCTGCACACAGAAACTTCACACAATAAGAACTTACATTGATTACCCAACCTTCATTTCTTTCACAAGTTTGTTCCCTCTATTTTCATCAATGTATAATATTTGCTACCATTCATAGACCTATTTTGTTTCATACGCATTCTCGTTTCAACAAAAAGAGCTCGTTCTTACTATTCATATGTATTATAATTGCAAAAGAAAAGCTCGTACCACAACAACAACAAAGCCTTAGTAAGGTCGGCATTGAATCCTAGAATGCCAATAGAAATAATGTTTTCTCAATGTTCTTCAAGCTTCAACATGTCTAAGCTTCAATCAAACTAGTTATATTATTATGTATTGAGAAAATAACCATCCAGAGGTTAAGAGTTAAGACTTTCATCAATAATGAGCTAGGGAAGAAAACAGCAAACTGCACAAGTTTACTGTGAACACAGGTTTTACAGAAACACACATCGGTTCAGCAAACATTTACCTGACAATAAGAATGTTCCCATAAGGTTCATTCAACCAAATAGGAATAAGAGATCAAATATCTAACGTATTCCAGCTGGACGGAAGTCCAATTTCCAAGTTCCCTCCACAATGCTACATTAACTCGATAAACATAAAACCCAAACCTAAAAACCACAAAGGAAACACAAAGAAAATAATTTCTAGGCCCCTGAAGACCATATGCATTGGCATTTAGCTTTGCCTTTGTTCACATCATCCAAGCAAACAAATTGCACAATGCAGTTTAAAATAAAAAGAACAGTCGGCACATTCGGCCTGAGCTAAATTATAAAGAAGGGGGGGGGGGGGGGGGGGGAGCACAGCTCTTTTTATTTACTCATAATGTAGGTACTGAGTATTTCCCCTACACATCTCATGCAACAAGATAATGAGTATAAGTTCATTATTAATCCAGATTATAAGTACACTTAAAAAGCAAACTCTTCCTCTATTAAGAACAATCAGTATATATAATAAGCACATCTAAAAAAATAATAAAAATAAACAAAACCCATTACAACAAAAACATTAAAAATTAAGAAGGGATCTGTACATGTGAAGTTGGACGCAGAAGAAATGGAGTAATGGAATGCTGCTGCTACACCGGTGGAATGTTGGAGAAGGAGAAGCCCTTGTACCCTTTATACGCATAGTAAGCAATCCGCGTGTAATAGAAGCCCGGAAGAAACAAGATCCCACCAAGTATCGCAAAAAATAACCCTGAAATTATTGGAAAAAAAAAACCCACCACAAATTAAGAAAAAATTGAATAAAAGGGGTTTTACGGTTAGGGTTTGTGGGTAGATTACCGTGGGCTTTGTCGCCGCCGACATGGTTGTAGGCCATGAGGATGCCGATTACAAGACCGAGAGTGCCGGTGACGAGGAGGGCGAGGGCGAGGGCGATCTCTTTGATGGGAGGCTTGTTGCTGACTGTGTAGGAGTCCTCCATCATCATGTCCTCGTCTGTAATGGAAAACGCGTGATCGACGTACGCCATGGCTGATTGGATTGAGCTGTGAAAACTGGGTTAGGGTTTGTTTGGAATTCGAATTTGGGATTTTAGCTGAATTTTGGGTTTTAGTTTTGTGAAAATTCTAAAGATTGAAGCTTTGGAGTTTTGGTAATGGTCAAAAGAGGACAAGGGTCAGAGTCGGAGGAGGATTGAGGAAGACGAAGATGTGATGGACACGGCGATTTGTGTGGTGCTGCCACGTGACATGTACGGAGTATTACGTCAGGTGTTACGTTTTCTCTTTCTTTATTTTTCAATCGGTAAATCGTCAAAATGGTCCCTGAGATTCCAAATCAATAAAAGTGGTCCCTAACATTGTCCATCATCCATCATTTTGGTCATACTGTTAAGTGTTTTAGAGCTTTTGGCCGGAAGTTTGGGCAATTTTCAAAGTTTCGTAATTCAATCGTTTCTTAACCAAATTCGACCACTAATATATCATAATGAAGATAGGAAAGTGCAGAATAAGATTATACCTATTTCGAAGCCCAATGGTTCCCAGAGATGGCCGAAAAATAGCCTCAAAGTTGACTAGTCCAAGTGAAAACTTGAAAACTCGCCGGAAACTGGGTAAACTTTAAACGTTCATAACTTCTTCAATACTTAACGAAATCAAATGATTTAAAAACAAAAATCACACTTATCGACAAGATGAAGAGAATGGTACATTTTTGATGGCTAACTTGCAGTGGTTTGGCCAGAAAACGGCTCGAAAGTGGCTAACTGGAGACCAAGACAGCCACTTTCGAGCCATTTTCTGACCAAACCATGGCGAGTTAGTAGTAAAAAAAAAAGATACCATTCTCTTTGTCTCATCGAGAAGTATGATTTTCGTTTTTGAATCACTTGATTTAGTTGAGTATTGAAGAAGTTATGAACGTTTAAAGTTTACCCAGTTTTCGGCGAGTTTTCAAGTTTTCACTCGAACCAGTCAATTTTGAGGTTGTTTTCTGGCAATCTCCGACAATCATTAGGCTTCTAAATAGTTATAATCTTATTCTACACTTTCTTATTTTCATTTTGATATATTATGGGTCGAATTTGGTTAATAAAAGATTAAGTTACGAAGCTTTGAAAATTGCTCAAACTTCCGGCCAAGAACTCCGGGACACTTAACGAAAGGACCAAAATGATGGATGGTGGACAATCTCAGGGACCACTTTTATCGATTTGGAATCTCAGGGACCAAAGTGATGAGTTATGCAAATTTCAGGGACCACTTTTATCGATTTGGAATCTCAATACGTTACATAAGTTAATCTCGTGTCACGTACACACACAGCGGATCTTTACTTTGCTTCAATTGGAAGTTCCTATTAACACATGAGTTTTAGTAAACATCTTCACCCAATGCAAGTGGCCCTTTATACAGTAGTGAAAAGATATTGAGTTCTTACATGATGGCGTGGATTTGAACTCGTCGATAGTTAATCTAACAAAATCCATCATTTAACAAATAACAATACAAGTTATGTCACTTAGTACTACGGTCTAGTGATATTCATCTTTACATGTAAGTGAGAGGTCTTAGGTTTGATTCTCGTCAATGGCGAATTTGAACAACATTATTACTGGTCCATTGTGAGGCTAAGCCCCCCCATTTCCCTTAGTGTAGATAATATCGTATGTTGCAAAAAAAAAAAAAAAACAATACAAGTTATAATTGTCCACGACACATTAATGTTTTCACAATATTCATAGAGGAAAAGGCTCTCACAACTGAAGTAGTAGCAATCGGTAGAATTAAATGTAATTAGCAATACACATGATTATATACTCTACTCGTCCACGTCTCCACTTTTGCAAGACTGCCAATTCTTTTCAATTGAGAAAATTCACTACTTGAATGCATATCAAAATATAATTCCCAAGTTGATCTTGAAATGCCAAGGGTTGACAAGTGAAAAATTCATTCGGATAAAACTTAGCACAAACAAATAAGCTTTTGTTTATCAAAATCTAATAGAGCTATTTTATCTAGCAATCAGAGTGCATGTATGAAAGACAACTCTAACCTTTGAATGAGCAGCATTCAAGTTATCCATGGATGTTCGCTGGAGTTCGGAGGGTCAATTGACCCCCTTGCTCCTTAATGGGTCCGCCCCTATGTTCAATGGAATTTCTTTTTATGATTCATAAGTTCAATCATGTTTTTTCTATAATTTTGTTTCAACATTCATGCTTTTAGTGATTTGAATAAATTGTTAGATTGGTATAATTTCGACGGAGTAGCTTTCTTGATATTTTGTCATCATAGGTACGAAGCCCCAATAAAGAATAGGACAATGAGTTCTTTTGCCGATGGTACCAATAAATAGCACCACTGTAGTGAGCCCCATTTTCGAAGCCTACATTGTCAGGCAGAATGACCAGCACTGCTCTCCAAGACTGATCAGTTTTGGAAGAGTAGATGTTGATCCTGATCAGCTGCTGCGACGATGCCCTCGACTCTTCAGTAACAAAAATGAGATTGTAAAAGGCTGATTTCAGTGGATCAAAAGCCAAGTTGATCAGACTCGCAAGTCCTTTTTGTTTCTTTCACACTTGGGTGTTGAGACACCAACTCTCAAATAACTCAATTTGCACGAAAATTCACTACTCAACAGAGTCCACTGGTGGAAGATTGTACTAATTAGCATTTCTACTCTTGTACACCATGGACAATCCATTATGGTAACCATGGACATCTATGGTAAAACAAATACAATGCATATTATTGTTTATGGTAATTACATATACACGCATAACCACAGTTAATATAAAGCATGACGCGCCTTACAGATAAGAGCAAACTGGAGACGTCAAATGATTAATGTAAGACATGACGTTTCCTACAGAATAAGAACAAAATTGTCAAATGCTACAGGAAATGAAACGAGTTTACGAAGACAGTGTGCTGCCATTGGAAGCTATCAGAAGTGGTATTCTCCTTTTTGGAGACATACAATCTAGCAACTAGAAATTGTCCAAATTTACATTGGAGGAACGATTCGTACCCTCCAGTAAGTGCCCCTAACCACAAATTTTCTGCTCCTAGTTCGCTTCAACATAAACAATCATATGTGGATCATGTTCAAGCGTTAGGCCAAAAAGTTGATTCATTGTTGGGTCAAATTGTTGAGGAAAATAAAGAAATCGAGAGTCAACTTTCGGATCAACTAATTTTCTATTAGTTAATGAAAAAGGAAGGTTCCTGCAAACACTCGAGCTAATTCTAAAGGCGATAGTGCAAGTGAGGCCGAAGTTGAGCATGCTAAGTATGTGGTTATTCTTAGGAGTGGTAAAATAATTGACGCAACACTTTCACGGTTTCACCTAAGGAAGTTGAGAAAACTAAGAGTAATGATAAACATGACAAGGTCAAAGAATCTGAAAAAATGATAAGGAATATGCTCTGTTAGACGCTATTAAATAGGTTCCTGCTAATGCCAATTTTTTTACTGACTTATGCACTTATAGAAGAAAGCGTTATGTGAAGAAAAATTGTTTTTTTAGGTTATATGGAATCAAATACAATGCTAAGATTTTAGAAAATATAATGACAACATCAACGTGAATTCGATTCCAACTCCTTTTCCCCGTCCCAACCCTTCTTCAATTTAATCCCTCTCATTCTAATTACAGATTAGTAAACAAACTATAAGACACATGTCAAGTTAAGTGGCGGGTATTTTATTGGATCAATTGAGATCCAACCGCGTCACCCTTTCAGTCTCGACAAGCTCTTTTTTTTTCCTCTAGTTTATGCTCCTGAAATCTCAACAATATTGTCAGATAGATCTATCACTTTAAATCGGCGGCTGAATCACGAGTCCCTAACGAGTTACGGGTGAATTCTTCTGATTTCGATGTATGAGAGTAGCACGACTCAATTTGTTGCCAAGAGTACAATTTAGGCCAAATTAAGGTGGCAGCAATGGTAACCAACTAGTGAGAGTATGAATCTCATATCGTCACAAAAATGACACAATTCGGCTTCTCATCCAAGTATTACAGCTACTTGGTTTCACATACTCATTTGCTTTCACATATCAGTCAACCCCCTCCTGATCCAGGCAGTATAATCACAACCGCTGTGCTGCTGAATGGAGTATGGCCAATTCTAAGGCTGACACTAAACCTGCTGGAGAGATCACTGTCTTGGCGTTGGTGCTTTCGCCCTACGTGAGAGTTTTAAATCTAATGTCACCAGCACAAACTACATAAGTTATTAGATCACACAAACTGCTTAACTCACCACTTACCAGTTCAGTAGTTCTTTACTCTGTTTGGAAGAAAGGAAAAGAAGATGTGAGCCATACCATGTCTTCATCTCTTCCAGTCTATCCTCACTTCTTAAGCCTTCTTCCTTACTCTGCAAATTATATGACCTCCCTAAATTAATATTGGCTGCATATGCTGTAATTATTCCAGATTTTATAAAACAAAAGACATAACTTTCTCATATTAAAAGCCACAATCACATGCATACCTTCATCACGTTCATGCAGAACTTCATTGCATAGAGCATTTTCACGAATTGCCAAGTTTAATCGATATTGTGAACCTTGATTCGGTAACCTGACTGATTGCATCAATAACAGTTGGCTGGGAGTACAACGATTTTCAGGTGCACAATGCTGGTTTCTCTTCTGTCCCCGACTTCGACATGTATTGGTTGATTGATTGTTTCCATATGCTACTACTCTTTGAGTTCTTTGACCTTGACTGGGATGAAGACCCTGTCCAGAGACTTGTTTTCTTATCGAATGGGCAAGTTCTGCTTGAACTCTCGTCTGCACCACCAGATGCATAAAGAGAGGAACCCCATTCTGATTTGACCTTACCTGGTTCTACATTTCTCTCAAATTGATTTTCTTACTGAGGCAAACAATTGAAAGCTATTCATCAACAGAGGGGAACCTCTTCCTATACCTCGATCCAACTATATCCTGTATTTTTTGGCACACCTCTTTCTATCATTTCCCTCCTTACCTTTGTAGCACCTTCCCAACTACCTCCTTCAGAGTACACCTTCGACAACAGTACATAAGGTGCATCATTTTCTGGAACCAACTGAACTAACTTCTTAGCAGTCCATTCTCCCAACTCTGTGTTCCCATGTATCCTACAACCGCTAAGCAAGGATCTCAATACAGCAGGCCAAGGAGTATAAGGCATCACTTCAATCATTTGTCTAGCATCTTCAAGGTATCTGTGTCGTGAAAGCAGATCAACCATGCAACCATAAACATCCTGAGATACTGGTTCCATCTTGTAATCTGAGTTCATTAACTCAAACAAAGAACGACCTTGATCAACCCAACCCACATGACTACAAGCTGCTATAGCAGACACAAATGTGGCTTGGCTGGGCTTTAGATTTGCCAACCGAATTTTCTCAAAGATATCCATCGCTTCCTCGGCCAGACCATGATGAGCACAAGCCATGATCATAGCATTATATATAACCACGTCATCAGATCCAAGTGACTGGATAAAGGTCATCCTTGAATTTCCAATATCCCCGCATTTTGCATACGCATCTATAACTGCACTAACAACAAAGACTTGCATGAGGAATCCCATTTTGATGACAATGGAATGGACAGCTTTAGCTAACTGATAGCTTGCAGTATCGGCACAACTATTTAGAATGCTTCCCAAAATAAATTCATCAGGCTTCCCACCAACTTCTCTCAGAGAGTTGAAAATCTTTATAGCTTCAAAAAAATGTCCCTGATGCACCAGAGCAGATATCATAGTTCCCCAAGATATCAAATCTAGTCTCTCAAACCCTTTAAGAAACTCAAAGGAATCATCCAGTAGTCCAAATCTAACATAGCACTTAATTAATGAGCTACAAACATATCCATGGAAGGAGATGCCGGACTTGACAATTGCACCATGAATTTGTCTAGTCATATATTGGTGTTCATCATTATAGCAAGCTTCCAGTATGATGGAGAACGTGACTTCACTTGCTTCGACTCCCAAGTCCCATAAATTACAAAAGATCTGCATGGCTTCTGTATAACAATAGTTTGAATTATACCCAGAAATCAACTCATTCCAATAAGTTATGTTTTTGTAAAGTATGCCACCAAAAAACAAGTGTGCCATGTCCATAGCCCCACATCTAGAAAACATATTGATTATTGAGCTTCTGACATTAGGTTCATTCCAGAACCCATATTGTAATGCAAGGCAGAAAAACTGACGCCCAAGGTTAAGATCAAGTAGCTCACTGCATTGCCTAAACAAGATTGAGAACGTAATATGGTTCGGCTTCATGTTTTCTAGCATGAACTCATGGACTAAGTTTGCAATTTCTCTTGCATTCTTGCCTTCAAAGAAGACCCCAAATGCGGTGTTCCACGATATGACATCTTTCGTTTGTATCCTATTGAAAACTTGCAAAGCCAAATCTATCCTACCATTTCTAGAGTACATATCCATAAGAGCATTCATGACTGAAGTACTTAATTTCAGCTCACTTTGGATGATCAATCCGTGAAGTTGCTTCCCAAAATCCAAATTTCTGACAACAGAGCAACCCTTTAGAGCATTAACAAAGGTGAACTGGTCCATGCTTATACCTTTGCATACCATCAAACATACAACTTTCAATGCTTCAAATCCATAGCCACATTGCCTGTAACCTCCAATCATAGCATTCCAACCAGCAGTATCAAGATTGCTTATAGACTCAAACACCCCTTTCGCCGATTCAATATCCTCCAACTTAGCATACATATTCAAAACAGAACCACCCACATAGCAGTTCTGTTCAATCCCAGTTTTCAATGCAAAACAATGAACACTCATGCCGAATTCATATGCTTCGATACTAGCACACGCTGCACACCCCTTGAGAACGCTACCAACAGTGAATTCATTCGGCCTCAACCCACTTCTTACCAGTTCCAAATAAACCTCCAAGCCCAATTCAAACTGACCGTCTTGGACGGCAGCCGAAATCATCAAAGTCCAAGTGACGAGGTTTCTCTCAGGCATTTCATCAAACAGTTTGAACGCATCATCCATAACCCCACATTTTGAGTACATTTTGATCAAATTATTGAATAAAAAAAAGTCATTAGTGAATCCCAACTTGATGACACGGGAGTGGATTTGGGTACCAAGAGAAGCTGACTTCAAATTCTCAGAGAGGGAAAGAGCAGCGGCAATGGCAGTTGGGTTTTCAGCCATCACGAAATTGGAGGATGAAGTGCAGGATTTTGAACTGTAGAGTTTGGAGATTGCATGAAAGTGTCCGAGTGAAGGGCAGAGGCTGCCTTTTGAAAGTTTGAAGGTGAATAATCCCTTTGCCCACATTGCAGGTTGAAGTTGTGCCTTTTGGGAAAACGGGGAAAATCTTTTGAATTGTATTGGGTTTGTTTCAAAACTTTTTCAAATTGAGGTGTGGGAGTCTCTCATTTCTTTTTCTCATTCATTTCCCTCCCTCTTTCTCACATTTTGCTTTTTGTCTTTTTCTTCTCTATAAAAATATCAATATAAGATGTCAACCTAGTTTGATTGTAACCGTTCAAATATGAGGGAAGAGAGATTAGGAGAAGGAAAGAATCCTCCTCCATGTAAATTATTGGGGATTTTTTATAAATAAAATAATTGCACAGAAAAGACTACACAAACAAGTGGATGAGGATCTTCTTCGGATCCTTTTTGTGGGGCTCCTAGGAATCCTTACATCATAGCTGTTCATCGTACATATTACGGTCAATTTTCGTTAGGTACTATTTGTATTCAATTTTCAATGAAAAATTCAAAATGATTTCTAACCGCACGATGCACGATAAACAATTACAATGTAAGGATCCTAGAATCCCCACAATTTGGATCTAGATGGGATCCAAATCCCAAACAAGTAGCAGCCATCAGAACTAGGGGTCGGTTTGGTACGGTTACCATACCAAAATTCCTGTGCCAATTACCACACCAAACTTTTGGTATAACAAAATCTATTATAATTACCATACTAAACTTTCGGTATGCTGAATTTCAATATGCTAAACAGTTTAGTTGACATGGCATGATATTGGTAATTATCGCTTTGTTTTGGGCCAGTTTATGGGCCAAAATTTGACTTTTTTTAATTCAAGTTTTTTCTATCTTTTATGGCTTTATCTCATATCTTGTGACCTAAATTGAAAAACCTAAATAGAATCTCCGCACTAAGAAACCACAAGCAGCAAGCACACCAACACCAATCCACATAGAGAGTGAGAGTGTCGAAGGAATGAGAGGCAATGAAGGATATTTTTTCTAAACATAATTGAAATATTATAGAATTACATATATATATATATATATATATAACACATGTTTATATTTTTTGGTACAGTACGGTAATATCATCGGTAATGGTATCGAATACCAATACCGTACTAAAAAAATTTCAGTTCGGTATAATACTGTGCCCTTACCAATTAGCATAAAAAATTTGGCAGAAAATCGGTATGATACAGTCAAGGTATAAAATATCGATGATATCGGAAATATCGATAGTCCAAAAACATGGAAATTTCGATGGAAATATCGGGATATTATCGATGTTGATAAAAATTGAATAAAAACCACGGAAATTGTAAGAAAAACTTGGAAATTTTTATTGAAATTTTGCAGGATGTTTATTTAGTCAATTATCTATTAGTTTATCACAAAAAAAATTGGAAGGAAATGCATTGCATGATGGATTTAACTGATTTAAGTTGATTATATAGCGAGCTGGCAAACATTGTGAGTGTAGAAAATATGTAGTAATTAATTAAAGAAGTTTAAACACACCTGTTTGGACCCGATTTTACATCATCGGCCCAAGTAATCAAGGCCGTTGAGTAAACATAGCTCCTGACTGTTGGATCAAGAAATAAAGGTCATTATTAAAAGATAATGATTTTTAAAGTTATGATTTTTATCATAATTATCTTTTAATAATGATTTATTATGAGATATATATCTTGAAGTATGACAGCACAACAGGCGTGTGAATATGTGGATGGGATTGGATTTAATTGACAGCCATCAAGATGCATGCATGGATGAGTTTAAATTATAGGAAACCTAGGTAGACTAGGGTGCTTTTTACTTGGTGATGGATGTGGCAGACTTGCCGTGGGAATGACTAATAGATATAGATATATATATATATATATATTTAATTGGTGGTTGTTTAGGTGAAGGTTATCCAAGTCACGTCAGGAATTTGGAACAGGACTCTACTCGAGAGTCAGGCCGTGCCAAGCAAGTACATCAGCCTATAAATACAGAGGCAGTGCATCATTCAGAGGGCCCCCTGCAAATCAATACAAAATTGCCCTGCGCAAATTCTCACAACTTGTGATTTTTCTTTTTCTTTTTCGCTGACACATCTTCCGTTGGCATCAACAGCACTGTGGAAGCAACCGGTGATATCTTAAGTCGGCATAGATAGCTCTGTCACCGTAGAATCAGTCGGTCTCACAGTATCTTCCGTTGGCATCAACAGCACTGCGGCGAGAACGATTGATTACCTATCCAAGTCTCGGTCGAGAAGGATTTCTGAATCCTTATTGGTCGAGGTCATCTCATCAGCCTTCTCGGCGAAGTGAGGGGTTACAAGTTATTACATTCGGCACGTTGAAAGCCGAATTTGATATTGAACTTCGTAAAAATAGTAGCCTTGTCTTCAGGTTCGAGAGCCCAAGAGGCCGAGACGTGTTCCTTCCTCGGCCGCAATCGCAAGACGCAGAAGTCAGCCGCGCACCCAACGCAACATCAAAAAATTTACTCCTCGGCCGAGCTCGGCCGACGAGTTGGCACGCCCCGCAATCATCGAAGGACGTAGTTAGCTTATAGATTACTCGGCCTGCGCGCCACGTAGGCTTTATAGTTTCTAGGGTCAACAACACCATAATCATTTATATATAATAAATTAGTACAATATTTTACACTTTATACATTGCATGGTAAGATACATGAGTAACTTAGTACCACATAGAGTTCCTATCAAGGTCTACAATATCGATGATATCGAAAATATCGGTAGTCCAAAAACACGGAAATTTCAATGAA
Source organism: Malus domestica (assembly GCF_042453785.1). NCBI lineage: Eukaryota > Viridiplantae > Streptophyta > Magnoliopsida > Rosales > Rosaceae > Malus > Malus domestica. Next base: position 23,868,891 of record NC_091673.1, read on the forward strand.
AATATTAGGATAATATCGATATTTTAGACCTTGAGTACGGTTGACAATTCGGTTAACATGATAATTTGACAATACAAGGCAGAGACAACAACGGTCCACCAAGGCAGAGACAACAACGGTCCACCAAAGTAGCAACAAAAGAGGGAAAGAGTACGCACCCGATGTAACGCTATAAGACCCTTTAAAATATTAGTTGTCAATGTCATTTGTATCCCTTAAGTATATTAGATGTCGCTTTATTTACCATGCTGCTGCGCAACACTGAATTATACTTGCAGTAGCACCCAATCACTAAGGCCATCTCTAACCGAATGGTCCAGAGGGCCAGAGGGCCGAAAATAGCCCTAAAACCGTCTCCAACTGAGGGCTAGGCCAGAGGGCTCGAGAATATGGGAGGGCCCCACGGAATTTCAAAGGGCCAAAGGGCCAAAGGGCTGGCTGCTTTCGGCCGGCCAGCCAGCCCCGGGCTAGCTATTTTTTTTTATAGTTTTGTTATAACCGACAGGAATACATGCTATTATTTAATATACTAAATAATTGTGTATTCCTGTCGGTTATAACCGACAGGATTGTTTTAAAAAAAATTCAAATGAAACGGCTACTAGCCGTTGCATTTGATTTGATTTTTTTTTTTTTTACATTATTATTATTGTTTTTTATTTACAAAAATTTTCATATAACTTCTATTTTTTCCTATAACTTCTATTTCACAAAATTTGGTTCATATTTTTTTTTAAATTCCATTTTTTTCCTATAACTTCTATTTCACAAAATTAGTTTCATATTTTTTTTCAATTCCATTTTTTTCCCTATAACTTCTATTTCACAAAATTTGTTTCATATTTTTTTTTAAATTCCATTTTTTTTCCTATAACTTCTATTTGACAAAATTTGTTTCATATTTTTTTTAAATTCTATTTTTTTCCTATAACTTCCTAAGCCATTATACAACGTTAAATTAAATTAAGTAACATGAAACAACATTAAACAATATGAAACAACATTAAATAACATTAACCAACATAAAAATTATACAACATGAAACTTAAACAACATTTTAGTTGTAGTTTTTAAATAATAAATTAAGTTTGGCCCTATGGCCCTTTGGCCCTCGGTTGGAGACGATTTTTTGTGACAGGGCTAAAATGAGCCCTTTGGCCCTCGGTTGGAGACGGTGGCAAATATGGCCATGTACTGTTCATTAAAATATTAATATCTTGGGGAATCTTGGAGGGCCAGAGGGCTAAAACGAGCCCTCTGGCCAGCCCTCGATTAGAGATGGCCTAAGGTTTTCCTAGGGGTGGTTTGGTATGGAATACCAAATTGAAACCCGTGTCCCGATTCTCAAACTGAAATTTTTGGGAATCTCAAATTCAATACTGATCCCAAACCAATTTTTCGGGAATCCAGAAATAATTTCGAGATTTCGGGACAAATCGGGAATCCCAAAATGATTTTGGGCTTTTGGACTAAAATTTGACATATTATGTTTTGGGCTAAAATTCAACCTTTTATATTGAGCTGCCAATCTGTAGCAGACTAAATTTTCTTAATAAATTTCATAGGCCATTGTAAGTTACAAGTATACAACCAAACCAATATGTTGCAATAAAAATAAATTTAATCTGTAACTTACAATTTAATCTGTGCACATATTAAATTTCATGGAGGACATGAGCATCAAAATTCCCATTAGTCATTAACGTGCATTTCACTCCTCCTTCCCCTCCTTATCTGTCCTAGTCATTTACAATGCCAAATGCCAAACTTTTTCGTGTTTCCCATGCACACACAGACACAAATATATACATTTACACCAGGAAGGATAAATCATACACAATTTATATGCAACAGTTGAGATTAAATCTCAACATAATCCAACGGCTATTAAAATTCTAAATATATATTTAAAAATTAAATAATATATATATATTTTTCAGTTCAGTTTGGGATTACCGAAATCCCAAAAACTTGAGACCGATTCTCGTACCGAAAATTCGGGATCTGTTTGGTATTGGGTACCAAAATTTTTGGGAATTTAGGTTTGGGATTTTTTCAGTTCGGTTTCGGGAATTTTTCGGTTTGATTTGGGATTTTTGGGATTTTTTTCCAGCCCTAGGTTTTCCCATCTTATCCATTCACTCATATTCTTCCTCAACTGTCGTTCATGTCGGAAATTAGAGGCTCTCTAATTTGGAGGCTTTTGGAGAATCATTCAAGCAACCAAATTTAAGAATTCCCGGAGGTAACAACATGTAGATGGATTAACATACAACTTCATTAAATTGTTGATGAAAATTCAATTAAAAATGATCATTAACAAAATGATACATACTTATTGAGAATATATGTTTGTTTCTTAAAAACAAAATGACACGTTATAGTTGCATGACAATCAAATGTGAAATAAGTATTAACTATATATAAGAAGATTAGCAATTCTTTCTCGTCCATCATCCATCTCTTGCCTATAAGTAAAATTTTCATCAACAATCTCTTCATCTCTATTATCTTCCTCATGTCTAGGTAGAAATAGCTTATCATCATCATCATCATAAGGTTGAAACTATTGATCTATCAGATAACGATTCCTAATAAATTGTGTAAGATCATTGAAACAATCAACAATTTGTACCTGTTTTTCAAAAGGGAAGTTATGTATGTGACGAATCATTGTCCATCTATTTTTCCGAACACCAAATTTTTTTACTATCGTCCATCTTAGAGATGAATGCCTTTGGTTAAATATCTCTTTTTCCCACTTGGCAAACTTTCATTTTGAAATTCAGAAAGATGATATCGTTCACCCAAAATGACAATATTTGGCCTATTTTATGTCTACTTCTCTTTAAGCAATACAACCGCCAAATAAACTTCAATTGCCAAAATTTGCATAAGCAAGGGAACTTTAACAAAAAGCCCCGTTATTGTTCACTTTAACGAAAAACCACATTTTTACACTAAAAAATCAATCCTGGTACTATTCACTTTACCCTTTATTTTGTCCTTATCGTTAAAACTCAAAGTTTTTTAAGCCATTTTCAATAGTTTTCCTTAAGTAAAGTAATATTGTTTGTATAAACAATCGATCGCACGCCATATTGTCATCATAATAACTAGCAGAGAGCACACACTTTGTGTATGTGAACAATTTCTCTTAATAAGTGCATTTTTTTTAATATTATATACTTACTATTTTGTCCTTCTTATGTAAATATTGTGTATCAAAAGTGAGGGTAAAATAGGAAAAGTAAGTATAAAAAAGAGGGTAAAATAGGAAAAATTGGGATATGGTTGCCATTTTATCAAAAGGTACAAAATTACTATTTTGCCCTCACTTTGTCAATAGTGTGTAACATCCCACATCGCCCAGGGGAGTGGATCATCTAAGCCTTATATGTATATTCTCATCACTACCTAGCACGAGGCCTTTGGGAGCTCACTGGCTTCGGGTTCCATCGGAACTCCGAAGTTAAGCGAGTTCGCGCGAGAGCAATCCCATGATGGATGACCCACTGGGAAGTTCTCATGTGAGTTCCCAAAAACAAAATCGTGAGGGCGTGGTCGAGGCCTAAAGCGAACAATATCATGTTACGGTAGAGTCGAGCCCGGGATGTGGTGGGGGCCCAGGTCGGGATGTGACAATTTGGTATCATAGCCAATCCCTGGCCGGAAGTGTGCCGACGAGGACGTCGAGCCCATAAGAGGGGTGGATTGTAACATCCCACATCGCCTAAAGGAGTGGATCCTCTAAGCCCTATATGTATATTCCAATATCTACCTAGTACGAAGCCTTTTAGGAGCTCACTGGCTTCAAGTTCCATCGGAACTTCGAAGTTAAGCGAGTTCGCGTGAGAGTAATCCTATGATGGGTGACTTACAGGGAAGTTCTCATGTGAATTCCTAGAAATAAAACCGTGACGGCGTGGTCGGGGCCAAAAGCAGACAATATCGTGCTACGGTGGAGTCGAGCCCAGGATGTGGTGGGGGCCCGGGTTAGGATGTGACAATTTGGTATCAGAGCTAATCACTAGCTGGAAGTGTGTCGATGAGGACTTCGGGCCCCTAAAGGGGATGGATTGTAACATCCCACATCGCCCAAGGGAGTGCATTCTTTAAGCCTTATTTGTATATTCTCATCTCTACCTAGCACGAGGCATTTTGGGAGCTCATTGGCTTCGGGTTCCATCGGAACTCCGAAGTTAAGCGAGTTCGCATGAGAGCAATCCCATGATGGGTGACATGTTGGGAAGTTCTCGTTTGAGTTCCCAGAAACAATCGTGAGGGCGTGGTCGGGGCCCAAAACGGACAATATCATGCTACGGTGGAGTCGAACCCGGGATGTGGTGGGGGATCGGGTCGGGATGTGGCAATTTGGTATCAGAGCTAATCCCTAGCCGAAAGTGTGCGGATAAAGACGTCAGGCCCCTAAGGGGCGGATTGTAACATCTCACATTGCCTAGGAGAGTGGATCCTCTAAGCCATATATATATATTCCCATCTATACTTAGCACGAGGCCTTTTGGGAGCTCACTGGCTTCGGGTTTCATCGAAACTCCGAAGTTAAGCGAGTTTGCATGAGAGCAATCCCATGATGGGTGACATGTTGGGAAGTTCTCGTTTGAGTTCCCAGAAACAATCGTGAGGGCGTGGTCGGGGCCCAAAACGGACAATATCGTGCTACGGTGGAGTCGAACCCGGGATGTGGTGGGGGATCGGGTTGGGATGTGACAATTTGGTATCAGAGATAATCCCTAGCCGAAAGTGTGCGGATAAAGACGTCAGGCCCCTAAGGGGGCGGATTGTAACATCTCACATTGCCTAGGAGAGTGGATCCTCTAAGCCATATATATATATATTCCCATCTATACTTAGCACGAGGCCTTTTGGGAGCTCACTGGCTTCGGGTTTCATCGAAACTCCTAAGTTAAACGAGTTTACGCGAGAGCAATCCCATGATGGGTGACCCACTAGGAAGTTCTCACGTGAGTTCCCAGAAACAAAACCGTGAGGGTGTGGTAGGGGCCCAAAGCAGACAATATTATGCTACGTTGGAGTCGAGCCCGGGATGTGGTGGTGGTCCGAGTTGGGATGTGACAATTTGGTATCAGAGCCAATCCTTGGCCGGAAGTGTGCCGACGAGGATGTCGGGCCTCTAAGGGGAGTCGATTGTAACATCCCACATCGTCTAGGGGAATGGATCCTCTAAGACTTATATGTATATTCCCATCTCTACCTAGCACGAGGCCTTTTGGGAGCTCACTGGATTCGGGTTCCATCGGAACTCTAAAGTTAAGTGAGTTCACACGAGAGCAATCCCATGATGGGTGACCTACTAGAAAGTTCTCGTTTGAGTTCCCAGAAACAAAACTGTGAGGGCGTGGTCAGGGCCCAAAACGGACAATATTGTGCTACGATGAAGTCGAGCCTGGGATGTGGTGGGGGCCCGGGTCGGGATGTGACAATTTGGTATCAGAGCTAATCCCTAGCCGGAAGTGTGCGGACAAGGACGTCGGGCCCCTAAGAGGGGTGGATTGTAACATCCCACATTGCCTAGGGGAGTGGATCCTCTAAGCCTTATATGTATATTCTCATCTATACTTAGCACGAGACCTTTTGGGAGCTCACTGGCTTCGGGTTTCATCGAAACTCCGAAGTTAAGCGAGTTTGCACGAGAGCAATCCCATGATGGGTGATCCACTGGGAAGTTCTCATGTGAGTTCCCAGAAACAAAACCGTGAGGGTGTGGTAGGGGCCCAAAGCAGACAATATTGTGCTACGGTGGAGTCAAGCCTGAGATGTGGTGGGGGCCCGGGTTGGGCTATGACAATTTGGTATCAGAGCCAATTCTTAGACGGAAGTGTGCCGACGAGGACGTCGAGCCTTTAAGGGGAGTGGATTGTAACATCCCACATCGTCCAAGGGAGTGGATCCTCTAAGACTTATATGTATATTCCCATCTCTACCTAGTACGAGGCCTTTTGGGAGCTCACTGGCTTCGGGTTCCATCGGAACTCCAGAGTTAAGTGAGTTCGCGCGAGAGCAATCCCATGATTGGTGACCTATTGGGAAATTCTCGTGTGAGTTCCCAAAAATAAAATTGTGAGGGTATGGTCGGGGCCCAAAGCAGACAATATCATGCTACGATGGAGTCGAGCCCGGGATGTGGTGGGGGCCCGGGTGGGGATGTGACAATTTTGTATCAGAGCCAATCCCTGGCTAGAAGTGCGCCGACGAGGACGTCGAGCCCCTAAGGAGGGTGGATTGTAACATCCCACATCGCCCAGGGGAGTGGATCCTCTAAGACTTATATGTATATTCTCATCTCTACCTAGCACGAGGCCTTTTGGGAGCTCACTGGCTTCGGGTTCCATTAAAATTTCGAAGTTAAGCGAGTTCGCGCGAGAGCAATCCCATAATAGGTGGCCCATTGGGAAGTTTTCGTGTGAGTTCCCAGAAACAAAAATGTTAAAGCGTGGTCGGGGCCTAAAATAGACAATATCATGCTACAGTGGAGTCGAGCCCAGGATGTGGTGGGGAGCCGGGTCGGTATGTGACAATTTGGTATTAGAGCCAATCCCTGGCTGGAAGTGTGCCGACGAGGACGTCAGGCCCCTAAGGGGGGTGGATTGTAACATCCCACATCGCCCAGAGGAGTGGATCTTTTAATCCTTATATGTATATTCTCATCTCTACCTAGCACGAGGCCTTTTGGGAGCTCACTGGCTTCGGGTTCCATCTGAACTCTGAAGTTAAGCGAGTTCGCGTGAGAGCAATTCCATGATGGGTTACCCATTGGGAAGTTCTCGTGTATGTTCCCAGAAACAAAACCGTGAGGGAGTGGTTGGGGCCCAAAGTGGACAATCTCGTGCTATGGTGGAGTCGAGCTCCGGATGTGGTAGGGGCTCGGGTCAGGATGTGATAAGTGTGTATCAAAAGTGAGGGCAAAATAAGAAAAAAAAATTATGAGGGCGTGGTCGGGGCCCAAAGCGGACAATATCGTGCTACGGTGGAGTCGAGCTCCGGATGTGGTGAGGGCCCGGGTCGGGATGTGACAAGTGTGTATCAAAAGTGAGGGCAAAATGAAAAAATAAAAAAAAAGTGGCAAAAAGTTGACAATGAGGGTTCTTTTAATAATAGTATAAATTATGCAATAATATCTCAAATTTCTTCAATCATATCTTATATAATAAATAATAAATCAAAATCTAACTCGGGCATAGACCTCTAATCTAATCAATTTCATAATACGTAAATATTTAACTATGGTCAACTCGATAGGACCCAAATTACGGAAAATCTCAAATATATATATGTTGTAGGCCTATTTGATTGAACAATCTAGGGTTTAGAGAAAGAGAGGGGCCGTCCACAATTAGAGAGAAGAGAGATTGATTTAATTGTGAGATGTGTTTGATTCACCACATTGTGCCTTTATTTATAGTAGTAGGATAGGTAAAAACCTTTCCCTTTAGGATTACAACATATAATAGGTAATCTACTCCTGGTAGGAATATAAGATATTTTCCCATATCTCCTATGATTTACACAATCACATTCCTATTTTAAATATGTCTGCAACACTCCCATTGAGATTAGATTTTCAGCAAATAAGGTAAAATAGTTGATGAAGTCATCGGCATAACGGGTGATCGCGAGTCTCAAATTTAAGTGAAGTATGCATTTGTAGTAAAATTCACAAAACCTCGCTATGGTAAAACCCAAGGCATGGGGAAATCCCATAGACTAAGGAGAAAAGTGAGAAGTATGCATAATGTCTAAAATGAATGTCAAATTGGACGAAGGTAGTGAACTCATCGGAGTATGATCATCCTAGGATGGGTGCCTCATTAAAACCTCGTTAGGTAGCAAAAACCCAGTGGGAAAAAATGCTCCTAATCGTAGGGAAAAAGAGTACATTAAGATCATGTGAGTATGCTTCTAGATACTCCCCCTGAGTTAGACATAACTTCTAAATAAGACAACTACAAGTGATTCACTCAGATAATTTATGCATACCGATTCCTTGGACGAGTTTCTGAGTAGACTTGGTCAACGAGTTGGTGAAAAGATCGACCAGGTTGTCCTAGGAATGAATTTGGTTGACTTCAATGTTTTGATGTTGTTGCTGCTGGTGTGAGTAAAAGAACTTCAGCGCAATGTGCTTGGTGTTGTCTCCTTTGATGTATCCCTTCTTCAACTACTCGATACATGCTGCATTGTCTTCAAAGATTGTCATAGGAAGGTTAACGACTGATGTAAGATCATTAGTGCTTTGAATGTGTCCCATAACTTTTCTCAGCCAAAAGCACTCACGTGATGCTTCATGTAGGGTGAGAATCTCAACATGGTTAGACAAAGTTGTAACTAGCGTTTGTTTGATAGACCTCCAAGATATAGCGGTGTCTCTAACGGTAAAGACATAACCCATTTGAGAATGTGCTCTATGTGGGTCAGACAGATATCCAGCATTTGCGTAACCAACAAGGCAAGAATCAATCAGAGTACCATAGGGGGTGGCAACACTTAGAGATTCACGGGTATAGAACAAGCCCAAATCCGCAGTACCCTTAAGGTAGCGGAAAATATCTTTAACACCATTCCAGTGTTTGCGTGTGGGCGCATTGCTGTATTTAGCCAATAGATTCACAACGAATGAGATGTTAGGTCTAGTGCACTGAGCCAAGTACAATAGAGCCCCAATTGCACTTAGGTAAGGAACTTTGAGTTCCAAAATCTCTTCCTCATCCTCATTTGGATGGAAAGGATCTCGTTTAGCATTTAGAGTCTGAACGACCATGGGTGTACTCGAAGGCTTGCTTTATCCTCATTAAAACGACGCAACACCTTTTGGGTGTAGTTCGATTGATGTACTAGGATTCCATCCGAACAATGCTCGATCTCTAGGCCGAGGCAATATAAAGTTTACCCAAGATCTTTCATCTCAAATTCCAATTTCAAGTGTGCAACAATTTCCTCAAGCTCTGTGGGAGTCCCAATAAGATTCATGTCATCAACATAAACTGCAACGATTGCAAATCTGGAATGTGACTTCTTTATGAACACGCATGGGCATAGTTCGTTGTTTACATAACCCTGATTTGTCAAATATTCACTCAGACAGTTATACCACATCAGCCTGGTTTGTTTCAATCTGTAGAGTGACATCCTTAACCTAATTGAAAGAGTGTTCCATGGTCGAAAACTATTTGAGCCAGTCAATGGAAGTCCTTCTGGAACTTTCATGTATATTTCGTATCTAAATCCCCATAGAGATACGCGGTTACCACATCCATAAGCTGCATATTCAGTTTTTCAAAAACTACCAAACTGATTAGGTAGCTGAACATTATAACGTCCATTACGAGGGAATACGTCTCCTCATAATCAATCCCAGAGCGTTGAGAGAAACCTTGTGCTACGAGGCGTGCTTTATATCGCACTATTTCATTCTTCTCATTACGCTTTCTCAAGAAAACCCACGTGTAGCCAACAGGCTTCACGTGTGGTGGTGTAGGACCAATAGGTACAAATACCTTACATTTTACGAGCGAATCGAGTTCGACCTGGATTGCTTGTTTTCAATTTGACTAATCAGTTCTACGTCGGCATTCATCGACGGAACGTGGTTCAATGTCATCGTTCAACATGATGTCAGTAGCTATTGAGTACGAGAATGCATCGTCGATGATCATCTCATTCCTATTCCAAACCTCATCCAATACTGTGTAGTGGACAAAAAATTCACGATTCCTGGGAGGCCAGCATGTTTCATCTGAAGCATCACTGTAATCTAGAATAACCTCATGCGTTAGAACAAATGAGTGAGCGATGGTCGCATTCAATGGTCACTAGTTGGTGCCAGTTTCCTCTTCTGGGGTTGTGAATCATTTGAACCAAGGGGTCTGCCACGCTTCAGGGTCGAAGCAGGTGATTCGCTAGCAACCAATGTACCTTGTCGCTTAGAGGGTGCAGCCTCTCCACCTTCGGGGATGGTATGGCCTTCCCAGGCAGGTTGTTAACGTACGCGGGGTACATCTATCCTTGCAGGTGTGTTTGCAGCGGGTATATGTGATCTTGTCACCTTTGCTAGATCATTAAAAGCATCCGGCATGCATTGAGCAATGCTCTGAAGATCTATAATTCGTCGCACCTCAGTTTCAGACTAGGCAATGCGGGATCTAAATGAGACATAGTGGGAGCATACCAAGACAATTCGCAGCGTTCTACGGGAACGTTAGCACGCTTCTCTCCCCTTAACGACGGGAAGATTGTCTCATCAAAGTGACAATTCGCAAAACGTATGGTAAAGAGATCTCCTGTCAAGGGTTCTAAGTATTAAATAATTAATGGCAACGAAGAAGTTATGAGCGTTTGAAAACTAGACTAGAAATCGACCAATCTTGACCTGAAAATGGGTCGGATCCAACCCATAACCCTAGCCGGCCCAATAAGCCCTAAAGCCTAGACCCAAGAGAGACCCATTAAGCCCAAACCCAAACCCAAATCCAAACCCCAAACCCAAACCTAAGCCTAAACCTAGAAACTAACCCATTGACTTTAACCCAGACCTGTTGACCGTTGACTTCCTGTCAATGTTGACCGTTGACTTTGATCGTTTACCATTGAATCGTCAATGTTGACTTTTTGTTGACTTTTTTTGGGTTTCGGTCAAGACCCCACCTAGGCTAATTTCAACATCCTGGATCCATTTTTTAAGTCTGTTTTCCCAAATTCAATCGTTTTAGTAAAGTTTTATTAATTGGACCCTTTATGTGCTTAGGTGCGTTTATTAGCGGCAATTCCGTTCTTCCTATTTCGCACGGCTCTTCGACGATGGAGTATCTGTGAGTGGACCCATTCTAAAAAGCATATTTTACTATTAGAAATGCATACATGAAAGACATGATTTAATGGTTACATTTTATGACTAAATTAGATTTACACTTTATGATTATCATGCTTCACTGAGAATATTTTGAAATATCATACTTTATCAAATTTATGCTCTTGGTATATATATGATGGATGACTATATATTATTTATAAACATGTTTTTACACTCTTTGTAGTATATATGATGGATGACTATATACTATGATGATGTTTTGAGATATAGGTACTTATGTTGGAAAGATTATATTCAATGTTTTTGTGCTTATCTAGTGATCACTGTTTTGCGTACGGGTGATGATACTTAAATTGGCTTCGGCCGGGCGTTCGTAGATGGCTTCGGCAGAGAGATACTTATATTGGCTTCGGTCGGGAGTTGGTAGATGGCTTCGGCCGGAAGATACTTATATATGATACCACTAGTTAGCACACTATATGATATATGTTCTATGAAAGATTTTATGGCATGCTAGGGTTTTCGGAAAACCTATTACATATTATACTATGGAGTTTTCATAAAACTTTGGGGGTTAGTACGTTGATGAATAATTGTTTCAGTATTATATATATATATATATATATCAACTTGGTCAACTCATATTTGTTGTACACCCCCTCAAGACATAGGAATGAGGCATATGATCCGAGCTACGAGGCATTCCCCTACCAGTGACATCGTGCCATCCTTTCTGCTTTGACATCATTGTAATAGCATCTTCCGCTTGTATTCTGAATTAGATGTATGCTCTGAACATGTCATGCATTATCACTATCACTATCATTATCATTGTTAGCAGTTGAATATTATCATATTATTTTATAAGGTTTATGTTGGAATATTACATCACGTAGTTCGCGCGAAATTTACATGCATGTTTCACATGTTCTCAGCATATGCATTCATTAAATGGCTTGCGTCACCCTTCGGTATTGGCTAGCATGTGGCCATCTCGATGTCCCCGGACATCGGGATCGAGGTGTGTCAGCTACAGTGGTAAAATGCATGGTATGGGACATGCAGGTCGGTGTGTTTTATTATATAAATTAACAGGTTGGGTAATTGAAGTTAAGATGCATTCATGATAAATCATTTACATTTGATAACATGTTATAATTGATTTATGTGAGCATGACACATGGTTTAGCCTTGACAATTATCCTTGATAAGATTTATGTCCCTACTGAGCTGTGGTTTCGTTTTCCCTATACATTTTAAACCTTGCAGGTTCTGTACGAGATTAACGAAGGGTAATTAAGGTGAGGTTGTGTTAGACGAGAGATTTTAAGGATTGTATTTATTTATGGACACCTTGTAAAGATTTTGGAGTTATTTATAGAAGAGAAGTTTCATTTTTATTTTACTTTTACCCGCGTGTTGGGTGCGGGGTCATATTTTTCCGCTGACCTCGGTTCCAGGGTGTGACAAACCAGCAGGTCAACACTAAGCAACCTAAGGCTCCGCTACCCCAGCATAGGCAAATCAAGGATGAAGTACAAAGACTCGTAGTGGAGCAATTACATAGATTCCAGGGCATTGAAACCACCTACGAAGCCTTTCGGATAGACGTGGCTAACATGAGAATGTCACCATTCACAGACGAAATCATTGCGCAAGTTTAACCTACCACATTTCACCCTTTTTAAGGAAAATGAAGATCCAGAGAGGCACCTAAAACACTAACGAAGCATTTTAATTCTTTACAAGAACAACAATACCCTCATATGCAAGATTTTTGCCACAACTTTGCAGGACCAAACATAAGACTGGTTTCACACCCTACCACCGAGCTTAATCTGGAGCTTTAATGAACTTCCTTTGTTTTTAACCAAAGAATATTTGTCCTACTACTCGATCAAGAAGAAGTCTGACCACCTTTTCAATATGAAGAAATATCTTAAAGAGTCAGTCCGTATGTACATGAAAATGTTTAAGGTGGAGAAAGCTAAGATCGTTGGATGTGACGATACCATAGCCATCTCAAAAGCTAAGATCATTGGATGCGACGATACCATAGCCAACTTTACATTCAGGTAGAAACTCCCAGCAAATCACCCTGACTTTGGAGAGCTCTACATTTAGATTATTATGCTTTCGTAAAAAAGCACTCACTTTGGAATGAAGCCAAGCATGCCCAGCAAGTACCTAAGCAATCGTAAAAAGACTCGAAGGTAGCTCAAAAAAAAGACAAACGAGAAACAACTCAACAACAAAAGCAGGCCTGGAACCAAGCGCATGGACCGATCCCTGGCGAAATGAGGCTTGATGCCGAAGACATACACCAAGTTCTTAGTCCCAATCCATCGCGAACTCAAGAATAAACCATGATTCAAACCTGCCACCGTTATCGAAGGAGGACACCTCCAAGTTAGATTAGTCAAAGTATTGTGTAATCCACAAAGGTCTAAGACACATAATCAACAACTACTGCAATTAGAAGCAGTACCTCAAGGGATTGGTAAAGGAAGGCAGATACGACAAGTATGTCGAAAAGCTAATAGCCTAACCAAGGCGAGATACAGACACCAAAGCCGAACCCCCAGACAAGAAAATCCGAATCAACGGAATCTTCGCCAATCTGAGCATCTGGGGACAACCAACAAATCCTTGAAAAGAAAGACCCAACAAGCAAAACCGATCAAACGATTACCTATATATTTTTCTTGTTTATAATAACGATTCATTGATTGACTTTCTTTAATTACTTATTAGGAGATAATATTGAACATAGTCACTTGGTATTATTACTCGGATAATACCTACGTTTCGCTTTTTTAGGATGAATTCATTCTAAGGGTGGGCATGGCCAGGTCAGGTCCAAATTTTGATGAACCAAACCAGGCTTGTTTGAAAATGAAATAGGGCAAGACGGATCCTAATATTTAAAAAACAGAACTGGACCTAACTCAAACCATCTTAAATGGGCTGGTTCTTACCAATCGACGAGTCCCTTTTTTTTTTTCTAATTTACAATTTTTTTTCTTTCTATTGACATATCACATAATTTCAATTTTCAACAACATATCTTCCCTTATGGAAGCAATTAGAGCACAACAGTACATCAACATAAAGCACAAGATACCAATCAACGAAAATAAGAACTTGATGTTGTATGATGAAAGAAAACCAATCAACTGCAGCAAAGAATAAGAATTTGATTATATAATTTAAGGAGTTCTAAAAAAAAGACTTTTCACTATTCATTCTTAATCAAAATGACATTTTATGTATGAAAAGTCTATAATAGGTCAAGCTCTTTTCTTTATTTACTCTTATGCCATTATTTCATTATTGTAGCAGGGTCCACAATAATGTTGACATTTTTGTCTGATTACAATACATTATTTTGATGATGTTATTCAACTTATGCTACTTTTGCTAATTTGCTGCTAGTTTTTTATGCTTCCATCATGTTGTCGATGTTATGCAGCTCTTCTTCTGTCAAATTGTTCCAGTACTGTTCATCGCATTCTACTAGCTCTGCATCCCTTTCTCTATCTTATTTCACCTTGTAATACATATCTTCTGTTTCTCCTTTGAAATTTTAAGGCTTCCAATATGGCTGATGGCGGGCTTTTGACTTACTATAAATATGCATTTCATCTTCTTCTGCTACTAATATCATATCATACCTAAAATCTTCAAACTCATCTAAGGCAAACATTTGGATCCCTCGGAATTTTAGAATATTTTTGTATGAAGGAGTCCGCCTATGTGAAGAGATAGAAGATAGTCTAAAGGACTCTTCATTAATCATGGCTATATGACTAGCTTTCTCTTTATGCATATGTACATACCAATCTGGAGGACTACTAATAAAACTTATGAAAATTTCCTTCCACTTTTCTAGATAATCTTCTGCTACTTTTATAAGTTTTTCAGGAAATGATTCTAGTTTGGAAATACGGTTAATGAATATTTTATCAAGATAGCCAAACTCGAATAGTAAGGTTGGGGTAACTTCTATCACATTATGCTTTTTATGATGCTCATAACTAAAATGCCATGATCTAAAATCTCTCATGTTAATCCTGACCACAGCTATGTTAACCTCTGGTTTACAAATACAATTCTTTATACTATCACAAAGACATGGTGGATACATCTTTGTAATAATATTCATCCCTGGTTTTGGATCAAAGATGGACTAATACAAAGCACATTGTAATTGTAATTGTAACTTCTTCATGGACTGTGATGCTATGCTCAGGATCTCATTTTGCATATCTAGTGGCATTATTCTTAATTTTGCTTTTAAAATTTCTTCTAATAAAATATCATCTAATATTAAGTCTGAAGATATATTCCTAAGAAAACTTTCATATTTTTCTTGTTTTTCTTTGTCACTCAGAATCTAATGCTGCTCATTATTTTGATGTTGCTCCATTTCAATGTCTTCTTCTAAGAGCTCAATCTTAATTTCTTCTATGAGTTCATTAGTCTCTTGTTCTATGGGTTCAATAACCTCTTTTCCTTTATTCTTATGCTGATCAATTTCTAAACCTATTTTCAATTCTCTTTTCAAGGTGTCACTTGCCTTTTGCTACATTCTAAGAGATTGGAGTTCATGGTTCATTTTGGTAAACTTACCAAGTAATGACTCATGGTCCCTAGAGAGGACTTAAAGGTTGTGCTCAAGAGAATGAATATGATGTTGGCTTTGATGAAAATTAAAATTAAAACTATCAAACTCTTGTTCCAAGACTCTAATTAATTTTTCATGACCTAACCTCATGCTTGGCTGCTTGATTTGGATATTCCAAAAATTATCTAAGAGAACCTGTTGCCTATCAGAAAGCCCCGGTACCCTTGACCAATACCTCAGAGTTGAATTTCTGATTCCTTCAACAATATTGTCATTAAAGTTGAAAGTAGGTACTGGTGGTGATGCTGGTATGCTTATACTATTTTGGAATCCACTGAATGGTGGAGGTTGATGGTGCATCATTATGCTACTAAAAGGCACTCTTCTGCATTATGGTCTTGTGCTATTTGAGGATGATGGTCCACGATATTCCATTCTTGTTCAACAAATTAATCTTGATAAGATATCGGCTAATGTATTGTCATTACCTTTTATATGTTCAAAAATTGGTTTAAAACCATTTCCTGTAATTGAATCAACAAAATTAACCTATCTTCGGACAGCCTATTTATTAGCATGTATCTTGTTATAATGAGAAACTATATTTTGACAATCTATTCTAATCGTAAATATTTCATTATGTAAAAATAAAGAAAATGCTTCAAGTGAATTAATTATACCTAAAATTTCTAAATCTGTTGATGGTAATCTTGATTGTACATCACTAAATTTTCCTAATGAATATCTACAAACTTGTTCGTCAGACTTTGGTGACTCCTTATGCTTTTTCTGGTGTAGTATACTTGCCCATCCTAATGATGAAGCATCTGTTTCAACTATCTTGTAACTATCATCTAATGGTAATGTTAATGGCTTAAGTTTAGTAATTTCTTCTTTTATATTTTGAACTAATTTAATATCTTCACTATTAAAATATTTTTATCCTGTTTTGCTAGTTTTACTATATAATACTGCTATTTTTCTTCCTAAATCAGGGATAAAATTTCTTGCATAATTTAACAATCCTAAAAATGTTTGTAGCTGTTTTTATCTTCTAATTTATATGGAAATTCTAAAACCTTTTTAGCTGTATGATCTTGTAATTGTATTGTACCTAACTTGATATACATTCCTAAAAATTCTATATCTTGCTTTTCTAATGCTATTTTATTTTTGCTAATCACAATTTGATTATTGATAAATTCTTGTAAAACTATCTCTAAGTGCTTCCTATGTTCATTTCTATTTTTACTATATACTAAAATATCATCTATATAAACACTACAAAAAATATCATATTTCTTGAAAATTTGATCCATCTTTCTTTGAAAGATCGAATGAGCATTTTTAAGTCCAAATAGCATAACAAGCCACTCAAAATATCCTTGTGGACTAGTAAAAGTTGTTCACTCAATTGATTCTTCTGCTAATCGTATTTGCCAAAATCCCAATTTACAATCAAATTTGTTAAAATATTTACTCTCTTGAATTTTATTTATAAACTCATCCTTATTTGGTAACTTATAACTTTCTTCATATGTATTATCATTTAATCTCTTGTAATTATAAACTATTCTAGTCTTACCTCTCTTTAATTCTAAATGTTTTCTCACAATAAATTCTGCTGATCTATGTCTAGACTTAAAGGGTCTAATTATTTTTAAATTTAACAACTCTTTTATTGGCTGCTCAAACTGTTTATCTATTAAACTACAAGGCATATCAGTCATCTTAATGGTTAAATCTGGGTTGATTATATATAATTTTGCTAGTATTTTATTTTTACTCCAATGTAACTATGGGTCTTCTCTTATAATTCTAGTTTGTTCTGCTAATTATAATAATTCTTCTAAACTCTTTGGTTTATTTAACTATAATATTTATATACGGGTTCCTTCTTCTAAAATCGGGTATTCATATTCAAATATGTCTTCATCAAACTCTTTTACGTTATTATGCTCATCATTTTCTTTTGAGTTTTCTAAATGATAACTATCTTGGCCACTAGACTCTTTTATACTTATGCTTTTGTATGCTTCTACAATATTACTTTGGTCAGTTATTGTAATGCCGCTTTTGAAAAATGTTATGTTAGGGTTCATAAATAAAAAAAAACCTTGTAAACATTTCAAAAAGTTTAAACCTAAAATGAATGGATATGATCCTATTAGTGAAACAAATGTTAATGGTAAATTAAATTGTTGTTTTCTACTTTAATAAACTCATTATTTATACAATGTGTTAAGTAAACTAGTCTCTCATCAAATTGTGTTATTCTCACTGGTTTTGCTAATTTATGTCTATATTTTTCTGGTACTAACTATTCTCTTATGACACTCTTTGTACTCCCTGTATCTATCATAGCTATTGTTTGTATCTTATGTTCTTTTGCTAATTCTATTTCACAATTTATGGTAATTAAAGAACTATTTTTGGGTTTTTCTATACTATGAACAATATTTCCTAATATTTCAGTACTTTCTTGTGATTCTGCTGATTCTGCTAAATTAACTTCTAATAACCTATTACTATAACACTTTTCATATAATATTGAATATGTATTATAGTATTTATTTGCAACTAATTTACTACACTTATGACATTTTTCTGGCCAACCTAAATTCATGTATTTATATTATTCTTCATGTTGCTCTTCTATGAATGCACACATATACTCTTCTAGATCACTATTTGTGCTGCTTGAATCTTCCGAGTCTGAATCTATCATATTAATACTATCTATACAATAAACATTCTCATTATCACTTAAATCATCTAAACTAGACTTGGCATTTTCAACCCAACCCGTTAACCCGACCTGACATGACCCGTTAAAATTAGTTTTCGGGTCAGTGATAAACGGGTCGGGTGGTTAATAGGTCAACCCGTTAAATAACGGGTCATTTTGGGTGAACCCGCGAAACCCGTTAATCACCCATTTCACCCGTTTATTGAGGACTTTTGTGTAATTTCAATAGTAAAACCCTTAGACCTCAGTGACTCAGTCCATCTCCACTCTCTCACATCGTTGCTCTGAGAGACCTGTGTGCTCCTTCCCTTCTAGCTTCGGTTATCTCCCTTATCTTCTTCCCTTAAAGATTGCTCCTGGTAATCCTCTCTCTCTCTCTCTCTCTCTCTCTCTAAAATATGGGTTTTTTGTTGTTTTGGATCCGATTTCTTATGTTTTTGTTTCTGGGTTCTTCTGAAACTAAAGCAGAAAATGGTTTGGATAAAGGTTTAAACTTTGAGTTCTCTCTCTGCCATTCTTCTTTAATTCTCGATTATTACCATGCATTTGTTGTTAATCCTGCTTTTAATCCATCAAATTTCATAGTTAGTATTAGTACTGTAATTGTGCATTTGGTTCATAATCTGTGTTTGGAGGTGATTAAAGGTTTGTCCTTGGGATTAGCTTGGGATTAACATCTGATTAGTTGTTAATCCTACTTTAAGTTCTTGCTGTAGTATCTGGATTTCAAGAATCGAGTGCTCAGAATAAGACCAGGTTAAGGTCTGTGTCTGTTCATCAAGCGGTGTTTTCATGTAGAAATACCATTTCATTGTAGAAATTCAGCAATTTGAAAGTGTTGTTTTCATGTTTTTTGGCAATTTCCTCTTGCTACTATTATTGTTTCTGGAGATTTGTTTATGGAAATGCTATCCTAAACCTGCTATCGGTCCAAGAAACGATTTTATTGTTTTAGAATGCGATATCGAATTCTTAATTGCCTTTAAAACTTGGTGTTTCCATGGTTCTTTTACTGGAGTCAATAATCAGTTAATTAAAAAAAAGGACTAACGGATGAAACGGGTTGGATTCGGGTGACCCGTTAGCTTAACGGGTCAGGTTCGGGTGACCCGTTAAATTAACGGGTTGGGTTGAACCCAACCCAAACCCAGTAAACCCGACCCGTTTACAGGTCTAATCTAAACTGAATATCCTCATATTCTTCTAACTTAAACAACTCCATCAAATATACTTTTTCTTTCGACTGTTTACCTAATTTTGGACATTTAGGTCTAATATGTCCAGCTTCTCCACATGAATAACATTTACAACTACTCTTATCTTTTGGCGCTTTATATTTTCTAATCCAAGGTCTGCCACTTCTTTTTCTAAATTGTTTTGGAATATATTTTCTTTTTCTATATGTTCTTGAATGTCTTATACTGAAATTCTTATGCTATTTGTAGGGTTTATATGACTTATATTTCTTTTTGTATATTTTCTTATGCTTATTTTTCTTATGACAACCATACTGTTGTGGTAAATCTATATTTTTACAACTCCTGTAAAATTGTTTCCTAATTTGTCTCTTAGCATTTATTTGACTACACTCTTGTCTAAGTATATCATATACATGTTGAATTCTAGGTCCTATTGCAATATCATTCTTCTTTGGATGCTTTTGTCATTCATTCCAAATCTTTTCACCTATTGGTCCTTTTATTTTTGTCATATAAGTATCTAATAAATTAATATCACTAATTCTACTTGTTCTTCCTAAATATTTAAAGAAATCTGTGCTATACTCAGTTATATACTGTAAATCACAAATTTGTAATTGTTCTAAATTTCTAATTGCACTTATTTGTTCTTTTTCGCTTCTGTCATCTAACCTATTATGATCTAAAAACTCTTGTTTAATCAAAGTAACAAAACCATTAATATTAAAATGGGTTTTAGTTGCCTAATGTTGTTCTGGATTTTGGACTTTCCATGATTGGAAATAATCAAAAACTAAACCATCCAAAGTAATCTAACATATTTTGTGAATTACTAAAATCTAACATTAATGATGCATGTCCGCAGCCTTTTTCCCATCTTTCAATTGTTCTTTCCCAATCTTGGGGATCTACATTATCTAAATTTAATATGTTACCTGCTATATTTATTTGTTCCAACCCTCTCAAATATGGAATCCTATTTTTTCTAGGTGGTTTTATCATACTTTCTTCTATGAAATCTACTTTTGCTTTTTCATTACATTGTTCATTTGTTGGTCTCAAAAAGTGTTGATTAGTTCTACTTGCGTGTCCTGGATTTTCTACTCCTGATGTACTACTTTCTTCTGCTGGATTACATTCTGCTTTCAATTCTAATAAATTATTATATTCTTTTGATCCTAAAATATGTTCTACTCATATTTCTAAGATTAATTTTGTCATCTCTTCGTCTAAATTTCTATGTAGTCCTAAATCATATGTCTTATATTTTTCCAAATATTGTTCGTCATCTAAATGATCAATATTTTCTATAAGTTTATCTACAATATGATCAAAATTTTGCTTAACTAAATTAATATCTATATTATCAAAAGTCATATGTATACTCTCATTTTCGATCTCACTCTCATCCTCTTCTATTTTTTCTAGTTGCTTATAATTACTAAACCTAATTGTTGCTTGACCTGTATTAGTTTTATATATTTGTATTTTATCTGGTTGTCTATTTGTTGCTACTTGTAAATTAGGCAATGTCCGCTAAGTTCCTTCTAAAAAGCTATTATCTATAAGTTTTGCTTCTATCATATTTACATGTTTACTACCGAATGTTTGAACTAAATTTTGAAACTCTAATTAAACTTATGATTATATCTATCAGACACTTTACCTATATACATTAAGTTATATATATCAGACACTTTACCTATATACATTAAGCTAATACACAATTTTTTATACTTTATAATTCTTTGTTCTTATGCTCACTTTAATATATTTACTAAATTCATTAATCGTCATAACATAATTTGGAATACAACCTATGACTGCTAAGTTTGAACTTAAGTCTACTTCAGCTGTTGCTATTGCTGCTTGTTGGTGATTATCTCATCTATCATCATATATGTATACCTAATGCTTTTGTGTCTACTTGTGCTCTAGTTAATTCTGCTATTCCAATTAACATTGTTCATATATGAATCTGACTAAAATGTGATTTTCTCAAATGAGTAACTGCTTCTTTACTAATTAAATTACGTGTGACTACTTTATCAATACAGCTAACTTCATGTTGACTGATGCTACTTACAATTCTGTTTTTATTTTCAAATAAACCTAATTGATACAAATTATATTTATTTTTTTGTGTTCTCTCAAAACATCTTCTAATAAATTCTTGTGCTTCTTCTTCATTTGGATAAGTATCTTCAGCTCTAACTGTTGGAAATGTGCCCTAAAACCAATCATGTGATGATACTTTACGGACATTTCACATGTTAAACTAATCTAGTTTAATATAAAGGGCAAAGATTATTGTTTGAGCCGTCTCATATAAATGTTATATGCTTAAACGATAAAGTCCAAGGAATATGTGATTGGGAGAATGCAATCTAATGAAGTTAGATTCATGAGACCATTCTTTCGTAGACACATCCTAAATGTTCCTGATCATAGGATTGCCAATTGGGCATTGACCGTCCGTCAAGATCGGTACGTGCTATGTCTTCTTTCAGGGAGAGTGACTAGTCTCGAGTCATTGGTGTGTGTGACATCAAGACAAGTACGTAGGTGCTCAGTAGAGAATGAGTTCACTGAACGCGATCAACGAAGAGTTCTCATACTCATGTCACATGAGAACTCATGGTTGGGATAATGCAAAGTAGTCCTTTGACCTGAGTCATCACAGTTGTCTTGTGGTTAAGTCCTTGATCTTTGATTATGTCAAACGTCATTCCATTGAAGTGTCCACGGCATCGTTGGGGTTAAGCCACTTAGCCATGGAGGCAAGTGAATGCGCAACAAGGGATCTCTAACCTTCAAACTGTTTGAGGGAGAATACTCTATGATATGATTTAGAATCTCTGGCCAGAGTATGAATGAGATTTAGAAAAGTCGTTCTAAATCACATTCAAGGTAATCATATAAGCACACGAATCACATTGGATAGTAGACATGAATAAATAAACTATCAAACCAAACAATGTGGTCAAGAGTATTGTATTAGAGAAATACCGTATTGCATTTGTAATTCCAAACTGAATAGGTTTTCTCTACCTCTTCTGATTAGCTTGGGTAACCATGATATGCTGCAAGGTGTCACTCATGGTTTGTGGAAGCCCTAAACGTGTGTAATCACTAAAGGGAGAATTGAAAGTAAGTTTCAATTCACAATCGATATAAAATGGTTTTAATCGCCCACTGCCTCGCTAAAAGGAACCTAATGGATCGCACACCGTGTAAGGTGGAGATTGAAGAAATAATGGAGATGAGTAAGAATGATTAAATGGTTTAATCATTTATTTATGGCAAGGATTAATTAATATGTTAATTAATCAAACGAATAAGTTCGTTAAAGACCTCGGGATAGTTTTGGACATTAAGGCCCAATGGGCTTTGAACGTCAAGCCCATTGACTTAAGTTGTATGACAACTTAATGAATAATGATTCACAAAGGCCTAATTAGCCCAAAAATACCCTAGGGCCGGCCATGATGCTAAGGGTAGTGAACTTGGACTTATTTACAAGTTTGCCACTCAAATGAATAAAGGTATAAATATGACTTTATAGCCTAAAATTCATTAGGGTTTGTTTTGGAGAAAATTGGTGAGAACTTGTCTCTCCATTTCTCTCTAAAGAGGCCGGCCACCTTGGGGGTGCATCTTGCAATCCCACTACTCCAAGGTCACTCATTTCTTCTCCAATCTCTCCTTGGTGAAGAGACTTAGAGGTTCCCTATTTTGGGAACTTAGAGAAACCTATTCATCCATCCAAATCTATAGATTTAAGATGCAAGGAATGAAGGCCCTCTCTTTGGGTGATTAGCCTTTGCTTATGCAAAGAGTAATCTACAAAGGTATAAATTTCAACTCACTTTGTTTTGAGTTGAGTTTTGGTTCACCAATCTACTAGGCTTTGAATTTCATGGTTAATGTTTTGTTTTTAAGTGCATGCAAGCATGATTCCGCCTTTAATTGTTAATTGCATGCTTATTGATGTTGCTTAAATGAACATGTTTTCACAAAATAATCCTTCACTAACTACTTCTTTTCCTTTTTTTTCCTAAAGAGTTCCATTTTCTATTATCAAAAGGATTTAGCTTAGGTCTTCTAATATGATTATTTGCACTTAAAGTTAAATTTTCTAATTTATCTAGCAAAGATGGTGGAAGTGATGAAGATGTGTTATGTAAAATTTGGTTTATTTTTGCTATTTGTTCTTCAACTTGATCTAATTTTTCAGCCAAACTTAAAACTAATTGAATAATTAAATTATTTTGCCTAATGGGAATATTACTACTGGCTACTTATGTTGAAAAATCTGTTAAACCTACTAGTTCTTTATCTAACTTACTAATTTCTTTTAAAGCTTGAATATATTTTCTGCTAGTTATATAATCGGTCATTAAACTAATAATTTATCTATTTTATTATGCAACTTATCTACTTGTTCGCTCAACTCTTTTTGCACTAATTGAATTTTCTGAACTTCTAATTTTAATTGCTCAACTACTTCTAATGATCTAAGTTCTACTTGCTTTGGCTTATAATCTATGAGATCAACAAGCTCTTTTATCTCTCTTTTGCTAGGAAACCTTTGGATATTTTTATTATTATCTTCTAACTGAGATGTAATATAATCTAAATTGTGTCTAATTATTTTTATGGAATTTTTCAGAAAATGCTCTAACAACTGGTTTAACAAATGATTGTGCTTATTATTTTCTAATTTTATGTTTTCTGCTTGACTAATAATAAGATCTACAATATTGTTGGCTTGTGGATTTTCTTCACTATGCAAAATATGATTATGCTTTCTCAATGGAAAATAACAAACTAAACTATTTTGGTCTAAGGTTATTTTTCTTTTTTGAAGTTCACTAATTTCTAAATTAAGATAATCTATCATAAACTACAGTGTACCTTTCTCTAAAGTTATTACTAACTGGTTTCTTAGAAACTCTCTTTCTTCTCTCAAGGTCTCTAAAACTTGATATGTTGCTCTTTTTGCTTCTAAAAATTTATGCTCCACTTTTGTGTTATTATATCTACGAATAAATGAAGGATGTTCAAAGTAACCAAGATAAAACTTTTGCTTCTTCAAAGTACTGATAATTCTTTTGGATATATATGCTAATCTTCTCTTTATGCTACTTATAGTTGGATGCCTGGGACAATAAATACCTGGTGGTTGTAGTTGACAAGGTCTATAAGGACAATAATATATGTTGTTCATACAAAATAAACAAGTGTGATATCAGTTGCATCAATGACTTCCGTCCTCAAGGTACTTTACTATTATAATTATACTATTAAAATGCTAAACTTGGCTCTGATACCACATTTGCAACGCATGCCTGGTTAAATAGTTGGATGGCCATTATAACAACTAGACATAAAACCTTGCACATGGAACTCGACATGTTTCAGCATGACGGCCATTCACAGTACAAGTATAAAGCCTTAAAGGCTGAACTCAGAGGTACCCTAGTTAATGTCCAGTTATTTGTATGGCAAGCATTCAACTATAACAGAGTGCTCGAACAAAGTATGATCGTCAGTTTAGCAGTTTAATAATCTAACGACAAAAGTGTTTCCCTATTTTGGACTAGAAGTCTAATTAAACAAACAAACTAAAGAAAGAAAAGAAAACTTACTTAAGGCTTGGAGATTGATTGAATATTTACACTTGAACTTTTATTGATATATAGAATGTTTACAAAAGAGAAGTGTTTACAAAGAAATGTTTACAAAGGATGCTAGGAAGGTTTTGGATGCTTGAGTGTATGAGGATTGAAGGATAGTGTGTGTATGGTGTGTCTCTGCTGTGTTGTGATATTGAGGTGTGTTGTGTATGAGAGGAAAAGCTCCCTTATATACAAAACCAAAGTCCTAAACGACAAACAACTTTTTTGAATAGTGCACTGTTTCTGAAATTGTTGATATTGTTTCTGCGTCTGCCACACTGTTTCTGAAATTGCTGATATTGTTTCTGCATCTGCCAAACTTGTCTTTTCCTTTTGCTTTTTAATGAAGGTCATGTGGATTCATGTGAAATTTTCTACATACTGTCTTGGTTGCTGCATGTTTTGTCTCCTTATTCAATTGTGTCTGAAGGCTTTCAAGGGCAACCTTGGTATTTTCAAAATTGAATGTCCTTATGGTTAAACGAAACATTTCTAAGGTGTTTTGGATAGTTTTCCCTATAATTTAATATCAATATACCAATTAAAGTATCAAACCAGCAGACTACAAACCCACACAAACAAACAGAGACAACAGGCTGCCGTTGCACAACAACAAGTCAAGCACA